>NC_082679.1:19670000-19970000 GCF_025265405.1 Mesoplodon densirostris | reverse complement strand
GTGCTGCAATAAACTTTGGGATGCATGTATCTTTTTGAATTAGAGTTTTCTCCAGATATATGCCCAGAAGTAGGATTGCTGGATCATGTGGTAATTCATTTTTAGTTTTGTAAGGAACCTCTATATTGTTCTCCGTAGTGTTTGTACCAATTTACATTTCCACCAACAATGTAGGAGGGTTCTTTTTTTTCCACACCCTCTCCAGCATTTATTATTTGTAGACATTTTTGGTGATGGCCAATCTGACCGGTGTGAGGTGGTACCTCATTGTAGTTTTGATTTGCATTTTTCTATTAATTAATGATGCTGAACATTTTTTCGTGTGCCTGTTGGACTTTCTTCTTGACCAGGAAGAATTTGCCCTACAGAAAACTGGGGAACCTCGCAGGAAAGATCCTCTTGGAGTGATTTCCAAGACACCTCCCTGGAGGTTTGGAAAGTACCCAAGACCTCTGGGCATGGACTCCAATCTGATTGTCAGAGCCCTGGCTCACAATGGCAGTCTGGGCAACTGGTCTTGCTGGTCCTGTGCAGTGGTCGTGGTGTGAATATCTGTGCACATGGGACGTCTACACACAGAAATTCTTATGATCCTTTCATCTCTCTCTCAGGACAGCACACTGAGCAGGGCCTGTAAAAAACCAGTCTCTTGGGCAAGAGACAGAAATGCCAGCTTCCCACACAACCTCACCAATTCATATCCTTGGCTTTCTCTTTTATTCTGGGGGATTCTCTTATTGGATGCATTGAAAAAATAATCACCTAAAGTGGGTATGCTGAAATCTATTTTTCAGCAGTCGATTGTGCAGAAGACTATAGGTTTTGTTGCTGTTGTTCACAATTTGTCACTTCCAACTTGGTTTTTTGCTACCAGAACACACACATTCTTGGGAACAGACTCCTGAGAGCAGCTGGAATTACATGATTTGGCATTTTCTCTTAGGTAAGTTTCTTGACATTTGGAGGAAGAATCTATAATGCTGAACATTTCAGTTGTAAGCTCTACCTCACAAATCTGGCTTTTCCCAGATAGGGGTGAGATCTGGGTCCCAGCAACCAAGCTGTGGGAAGACCCCAGCAAGGTCCAGGCCTGGGGCTCATTCCTCGCCCCATTTTGTTCTGGAAGCCCTTGTTCTCCACTGTGAAGGAGCTCTCCTGTGGAGGGACTATCACCCCACTAGTGATCCTTGAAAGAACACCCCCCACACAGACCACAGCCACATCAGAAGTGCAACTGATAAAGACATTGTCACCGTTAGCACTCCAGACACTCAGAATTAGCAAATGTGCAGAGCTCAGAGATTCTGAAATTGTCCTCAGGACCACACCCAGGCAGTGGGAATTTTCCTGATGGACAGGGTGAAGAAAACAATCAACTCCAAGTCCTCTTTCCAGGGTCCTGCAAGTTGAAAGCAGACCAAGGCATGATCTTTCATACAATTTTATAAAATGCAATTGTCAAAAGCTGTATAATCATTTGTAAAATCTATCCCATCACAGTAACTATGGCTTTGGATACAAAACAGAATTAAAAACTGGGTCAACCATCCCTAGGCCTCACTCTGTGGTTGACGCACTCGTCCATTTATGTAATCAGCAGATACCAGCCAAGCATCTATGACGTGGAAGTCACCACAGAGAGCAGAGAGAGGTTGGCTGCCTGAGGGAGCCCTGTGCAGGTGCCCAGTGTGGACCACAGCTCAAGGTGGGAAGAGTGAGGGAACAATAGAGAAGTTCAAGGGCATTTGATGTTCCAATTAGCAGAATTATTTTCATATATCTGTTTCATCTAGCAGGGTAAACTCAGCTGTGACAGTTTGAAAAATTGGGAGTTATCTAGTGTGGTACCATGCAGATCTGACATAAAACCCTCATTTCTCTTCTGATCATCCTTTTGTTTTTAAATATCGGGGTGCTGTGAGCAGTGAGGGGAGCTTGCTCTTTTGCTCTATAACTATTTCTTGCTCTTGCAAACCCTTCACTTCATGCATTTAAGTTCTTTAGAGTTGTTATGAGTTGAACCTTTAGAATGCAATTGACTCTAAGACGGAAGTCTCGTTCTTGTGGGTGTCATTAGGGTAGAAAGGGAAGCATATACCCACTGTTCTCTCCCTGGAAGTCAGGCCCGAGCTGAGGCCCCTTTGCATTGCCTATGCTGTGACCGTCACCAACTTCTCTGAGCCCTTGGAACTCACAATATCCTGGTAGTACAGAGCAACATCTAAATAAGTGCCAGTTTTACCTGAAGCTGGGATGTGGGCTGGGATTGGGCTTTGCCATCCCAAATTTTAAAAAAACAAAAAACAAAAACAACAGCAACAGGAAAGAAGAAATAGGTTAAAGCACTCCATGGTTTATGTTAAAATTGTCGAACTGAAGCCATGAGACAGACATTGTCTAGCAAGCAGACTCTTCGGGCTGCCTTAAATTGCACAACCTAATGTCCCCAGATAAGCTCAGATTGAGGTTCTACCCTCTCTGGTCTGTCTCTCCCTTTCTTCTCTTCTTTCTCTCATTCTTACTCTCTCTTTTTTGAAATATAGGTTCAATGGAAAAGTGTATCATTTTGGATGAGGAAAGGAGAAGGATTCTGGCTTCCTTTGAACCTCCAAATGGTGTTGAAGACAAAGCCTAGTATATGACAAAGGACAATGTGGAAGCCTCCACTTTCCTACCCCCACTACTGCTCTTCCCCCACCACCTCCCTTGTGCTGGCCCGGCTCCTGTCTCACCTCTGCATGGAGGATGTGAAAGCACTCAGGCAGGGGAGCCTGGCAGCGCCCCAGGCTCTGCTACTTGCTCACTGCAATTGACACTTTGGTCAAGTGTCTTAACATCTCCAAGATTCATTTAACCTATTCATAAGTGGGTATAGTAAACTTTATCTCAGCAGATTGTTATCAAAACTAAAAGGCATGATGACTCTAAGGCACCAGCATGGTGTCATGTGTCATGCCTCTCAACACCCACACCCGACAGTACTGGGTATCTGGTAAGACCTATTGTGGGACCAGAGGCAAAACAGGCTTGAACAACATTAGTTGGCAGATTTTCTGTGAATGAAATGATCAGCTTCTGGTTGTACTTGATGAGAATGAAAGTGTCTGGGTCATATCTCCGAGTTGGGGTCTGAAAAGTGGTCCTAAGCATGCCCCATCAGGTTAGACCCAAGGATGTTCACTCTTAAGGGGTGGGGCCAGATGAGCAGGGCACAGCCATTAGCTGGACTGTAATCTCAACTCTCTCCCCATGTTACCCAGGGGCCCATTTGAAGTCAGGATGCTATTTGAGATGAGCAGTGGGCTGGTTGGACAAGGAAGGAGGCTGGTTTGGTGGAAGAGTGTTGAAGGGAACCAAAAGGCCCCCTCACTCAATATGGACATGGGCAGGACATTCTGGGGAGAAGATGAAAGCACTGCAAGCTATTTGCTTTAATAAATATGAGAAATGTACACACATTTTAGCTTGCTGGTTTGGAGACACGAGCATCTGCTGGAAGAAAGGCGAGGTGTTTCTGTAAGGCTGTCTACCATGTTGCCTAGGTTCCCATGAGTGGGCCTGGCCTGCAGTGGGTCCCTAAGTGCCACTGATGACCACTGATCACAGGAGACCCTAAGTGAGGCCTGCCCTCTTCTTTGCTTCACTGTGCCGCTTAGTCCCACGTGCTGTGGGTGAGCCCTTCCCTCCCTTGGGTCTGTTTTCTCATGTGTAGCATGAGGGTTCCCACTACACCTGGGGTGAGTGTCTTTGCTGGCGGTTGGTGACCGAGCCTTAGAGGGATAATCTCTCCCTCGAGTCCAGTGCTCACAAAGAAACTGCCAAGGACAAGGTGAAGTCAGAGAGAGTCACAGTGTGAACAGTCCCTGCCACTCTGCCTGGTATCCACTCTGGGCAAAGACTATCTATGCACTCCTGGGTCAACCGTCATCCCCATAGGCATCCATGCTTCTCTTTCAAGGAGGGACACAGTCCTCAGCTTAGCCCTGGACCTGGGTAGCATCCTATGGTCCAGCTGGCCACACACACACAATCAGATAACTGAGCTGACCATTTGCTTGAAAGTACTCAGAACCAGCCTGCCCAGTGTCCTTCCCCAAAACCCCCTCTTCCCATGATTCTCTAACGTTTAACCTGTATAGACGAATGGTCCAGTAAAATCCAGTTTGGGCTGGGTTGTGTTTCAGGTGTGCAGTATAGAAACACCCTAGGACATTTTTAAGGAATTTCCTTCTCCAGGTTACACTTTTCCCTTGTTGTGTATCTAGCTTTGCAAGAAGAAAAAAAAGTTCACACAAGCAGGAATTTCTGCAGATTTACTGGGTATGTCTTGGAGAAAGTAGGGATTATTTGATAAAACTTTAGAGGGGTCTCTGCTTCTCGGGACTTCAGGAAATGGGCATAAACTACCCTGCATAAAACTGCAGGAGAGGCTGATCTGGAGCTTATGGAACCTAAAGCGTGAGCTTTAGGTTCCATAAGCTCTTGGAGGAGACACCCAGGCAGCTGTAAGAACAATACCTCAAACACAATAAGATCTTTTTACAGCTGATATTTTTTTAGTTCTTGCTCTGGGTGGGGCCTTCTTTTAAGCAATACATGTTTATTAACTCATTTAATCCTTGTAACAGCCCTCAGAACTAGTTAAGTTACTGGATGCACAAGGCAACTCTTTGCTGCTGAACAGAGATGAGCTTTCCATTTTCCAGGAAACATGCCACATAGAAGCTATCCCATTTAAACCAGTTCACCAACCTCATGCACCGCTGCATGAGCTCTGAAGGCAAGACAGCTTTCCCTGAAGGAGTTTGTCTTCCCACAGGGAAATAAAACATCTGTATTTCACACAAAGAACTGAGAGGACACAGAACAGATATCAAGTCTATGACAAGCGAGGCACTCCTCTACGCTTCTATGCCCAGGGTAGACATCGCTAGTCAATCAGAAGCCTTCTTTCTTGAAGAATCCAGATTCAGCATCAGTATCCTTCTCATATCATGTTCCTGGGAACCACTCTTAAGTGATTCCTGTCATTGTTTTTTGACCTCCCAGGGATGTGCTTTTACAGAGCAAAGTTTGTCTGTATCCTTTCTCAATAGGTCCACTGGCAGCTCTGTGAAAGGTGCAGGTGGGGGTCATCATCTCCAAAATACAAGGCAGAGGACTGATGGCCAGAGAGGTCAAGTGGCTTTCCTAAATTTGCGCAGCCACTTTGGAGCAGAGTCTAGCTGGCCTCACTTGGGCCACCTGCCTGCTGCTTGGCTAATTGAGCTGAGACACCTTAGTGTACAGCACACCAGGCTGCAGGCCTGGGAGTAGAAGTCATTTCCAAAGAGATACCCAGGCGCTTTTACAAAAACAAACAAAATAAAACAAATAAAACAGTTTAAATATTGAATAGTCAAAAAAAAAGTTCCCCTGTACCCAGAATCTGATTTCTACACAACCTAGTCCCACAATATCTTTTTAGCCCTGTACTTGAACTCATCCCAAGTTCTAGATCAAGTTTCAGCATTGGGTCTGTGCCTGGGCTTTGGCACTTCTGCACCAACCATGGGAAAGTCTATTCCTCTCACCTCATTTAATCCTTAGAAGAATCTTGTGAGACAGGTTTATTTTCCCCCACTTTCTAGGTGAGGAAACTGAGACTTAGAGATTTAAGGAACACATCAAGGTCACTCAGCTAATAGGTTCTGAAACTAAATCAAGCGTCTTCTCAAGTTCTTTCCAGAGAGTCTAAGATCCATTTATGTATTATATAATTAATTCACTCATCATTTGTTAAGCACCGAATATCCTTTAGACTTGCCTTCTTTTGTGCCTCTGCTCAAGAAGGCCATCCCCTTGGGAGCAGCTCTATCTCATCCCCATGGAAACTTGACCAATCTTTCTAGGCCCATGTTCCTGGGCACCTTCTTCATACAGAAAATGACTTTCCATTGTTAAAACCTCTGTTTGAGCTCTTCTGGCACCAGCTCCACTCCTTATTTTGAGAATCTTGGTTTCCTCACCCACTGGTCCCTAAGTTCCTGAAGGCTGGTGCTATGTTCCCCTCATTAAACACAGGGCACCGCAAGCTGGAAAGTTCAGTAATGATGGTTGATCTGAGCTATTGAGGTTGAACCATTTGAAGTTGCCAATAACTATTTTTTCACCTAAAAAATACTGCAATCGCATATAGTTCAATGGAAATAAATTGCATCTGCCTTTATTGGGGTTTATGACCTACCAAGAAACAACTCTGAACTTTATACACTGGGATCTGTTGATCTTGTATGTTCAATATATTTCCTCATTGTAGCATCCTGTTATCAGGGAAGCATAAGTTCTACTTTTAGTTTTTCATGTTAAACATCTTAAAAAGTTAAAGCCATACACAAAAGTAAAGAGAAAAACACACTGAAGACCCAGACACTCCTCACCCACCTTCAAAACTATCAAATTTATGTCCAGTCTTATTTTATCTCCATCTCACTCCACCCACTTCTTCCTTCCCCCATCCCAATTATTCTTAAGTAACTCCCAGATATCAAGATATAAAATTATTGGAAGACAGTTTAGCATGTTTTTCTAAAAGATAAGGAATATTTTAAAAATATATATAACCAAAATATTTAAAAACAAATTAATGACAATTTGTTAATATTGTCAAAGATTCAGTACACACACACATATGACATAGAATCCAATAAAGTACAGTCAGACAAAGGATAGATTGTTTGAAGCAGGGTCTATATTAGGTCCGCACATTGTGCTTGGTGGACATGACTCTAAGTTTCTTTGAATCTTTATATTTCCCCTCCAAGTTATTCCCTTAATCAAATAGTTCCTTAACAGTTCCCATTGACTTAAGTGGACACTGGGGGCCCCGAGGTTAACTGGTTGTGTCCAATGTCCGAAATCAAGCCAATGGCACAGGCCAGGGATGGAACCCAGATGTTGGGTGGTGCAAACCTTCCTGCCCCTCACCCGGAGGCCCCACCCAGGTCCACTTGGGGGAGGCCCAACCTGGGGTCACCTCCGCTGCCCCCTACAGATCACCACTTCCTGTTTATCTTTCCAGGAGGCCGTGAGCACTGCCGAGAAAAAGGTTCAATGGGTTCCCTGACACACAAAGCCCCTTAAAGGCAATATTTTGATGATTTAAGTATAAATGATCAGAAACATGTGGATTTCATTTCCTTCAGAATACACTTGGGTTTGAAAATTAAGGGGAAACGTACTTGGCAAAGTACAACCCGGGCTTCCTCAAACCCCTGAAGAGGTTTAAGATGTTTAGCGAATTTGAAGTGAAGTTCCCCTTTCTCTCTGCACTCTCACACCAGGCTCACGCTCATTTGTGCAGAATCTGCTACTGAGGGGGGCTGTGACCTTGTTAAGAAAGGCAGAGGGAGAGGAGAAGCAAGAGAAAGAGGAGGCAGGGCTGGGTGAGGGAGTCAGGGAGCTTCTCCTAACTGCGCTGTGCCTTGCCCAGAGGAGGTCTGGCCTGTCTTCAGAATCAGCTCCCGGGAAGTCCTGCCAGATGCCCTCTGCCCTCAGGGACCAGTCAAATTCCAGCCACCTCTTTCCTCTCGCCTGAGGAATAACCATTCGGAGTCACACAAGAGGCAAAGCAAACACTTGGAGGATTTTTTTCCCTCTTTACTAGTGTTAAGATGGGATTGATTCCATGACAGAGGTAGATGGTCTTCAGAGCTCCAGGTATTCCAGGGCCACGAGGAAACCAGTTTCTGGTGTGGGAAGAGAGAAGGCAGAAAGAGGTTTTGAAGAAAGGAGATGGCAGTGGAGAAAGAAAGAAGAAAGAAGGAAGGGAAGGAAGAAAGGGAAGTGGCAGGAGAAAAAAGGGAGGGAGGGAGGAGAGTGTGTAGTGTTGAGTGGGCAAGGTGGCTTGGGGACCGCCAGTCAGGGCCGCAGGCTCTAAAATAGTGTCTTGGTCAGCAGGCATTTCCAGACATGCCCCTTTCTGGACACACTACAAAAAATATAAGAAGCAATTTTGTGAGGTAAATTTCATGAACCAGGACAGACTTCCTTTCTCTCTGTTTTTTTTTTTTTTTTTTAATCATCACAGTCAGCAAAATAGCCTCCAGACACCTTGCTGCTTGTCCTGATGAATGGACCCCAGCCCTCTCTGTGTCCTGGGGTACCCACTGTGGTGAGGACTGTGCAGGATCCCAGTGCCGCCACCCATGGGGCCAATGATCATGGTTGGGGCCTCCCAGGTGTCCCCAGCCAGGTCATTACAGAGGTGGGCACATCCAAGGTATTAGCCACTGCTGTGGGGGACCCTGAGGACAAGGCAGAGGACGGGAAAGGCCGGGCTTCTATTCCTGGGGGCTCACACAGGACAAAATACTTTTCTTGGTGGAGTAGCCGGGACAGAGCAGGAACATCATATTCCCAATCACATGCTGGCATGAGTCAAGGTGAGGGTGACTTGGTTTGGGGTTCCCCTAAAACACACGCCAAGACAAGGCTCTGGGGGCAAGTGGTGTTTGTGGGAGGTGACACCAGGAAGCACAGTGAGGGTGGGCAGAAGCGAGAAAGAGAAAGAAGGAAAGCCAAAAAGGCCTTGTCAGTGAAGAGGTTGGTGCTGTGGGAAACTGAAGCTCAGTCACTAACATCGGGGCTCCTTGAACACCTTTAGAGTGCCCCTCAGGATGGTTCCATCAAGAGGTGAGCAGCTGGGGTGTATATCTACCAGCTCATTGGTCAAGGGTGACTCCTGGGGCTGGAAACTTCCAGCTCTCTGGTCCTCCCTCCCTGAACACGCTTCCTAGGTCCCTAGAACACGCTCAGGTAGGAAGCTTTGGGTTGAACAGAACTTTCTTCAAGTGGCCTCCAGGGTGTGCCCAAAGGGGTCTGGGCAGGGGTTCTATACTAGCTCCACCTTCCAAGCAAACACCAACACTCGCCCAGATGAACAGGGTGGAACCTGTGGATAGAGGGCAGGTAGCAGAGACCAGGAGCTGCACTTCTTCCTTCAAGAGATGGGCAAGCAACCCAGCCTCAGGCACTGCCCTGCACAAACCTACCGCTGGTGGGCCTGGCCCCTATTCAAGCCACCGCAGCTCCCTGGACTCCAGCTCTTCCACCTAGAACCAGGCACAAGGAACAGGAAAGTCCTTTTGCTCTGCACTTTGGGTGGCCTGGATCAAGTTCACAGTAATTAGAAGGAAACATGGAGCACGATCGTGTATGGATCTTCAGTGGCCACATTAAAGGAATCACTGGTGAATGTTTTGTTTTTGCAGAATTTTCATGAACAAGTGGCATTACCATCCATTATTATTATTATTTTTTTTTTGCGGTACATGGGCCTCTCACTGTTGTGGCCTCTCCCGTTCCGGAGCACAGGCTCTGGACGCGCAGGCTCAGCGGACATGGCTCACGGGCCCAGCCGCTCCACGGCATGTGGGATCTTCCCGCACTGGGGCACGAACCCGTGTCCCCTGCATCGGCAGGCGGACTCTCAACCACTGCGCCACCAGGGAAGCCCACCATCCATTATTTATCTCCTTTCAACTGCAGTGAACAGTTTCAATGACAAATATCAAATTTCTGTATTTGCAGCAAACCGGCACATGCGTTGATAATGGCACAATCCAGTATTTATAAGGTGCTGACTTGTTTTTCTTTAATATAGACACTTGGTAATTATTACTATAACTATTCATTAAAATGAGAAAGTAGCTAAATAATAAAATGATAAGCCATTTATTTTGTGCTCCCAGAAAATAATAGCCAGCTTCTCTTTGGTAACCCTGGCTTTTTTAGATTTTGGACAATTCTGCTTCTAGGATCTGAATGAGCAATCAGGAGACAGCACATCCTTGGCACATGGCAGATGATCAATAAAAATACTTGGACAAATGTTTATTGGTTGACAAAACTACTGAGAATCGGCTTTATCCTTAAATCCTCTAGGCAGAGTTAATGTCACTCCATGAAGTTTCCACCACAGGTATGGTCAGCGCAGCCGTGCTAAGTGACAAAATGAAGCCTGGCTGCACAGTTATCACTAGATCACACCTTTAACTTGGCAAAGATCTTGAGCAGGATCATTTTAAAAAGCAGTTTATAAGACTGAAGGTAAATAACCACAGTGCCTCTTAAGAAAATCCTCCAAACTGAACAATGGCTCCCATATCTGGGTCTCACAGCCTGAGAGAAATGTACCTATAATACACTCCTTTCATTCATCCATCCGTTCTTTCATTCATTCATTTATTCTGATGGAATCTACTGCAGGAGAGTAGCACACCGGGTGGTGAGGAAGAAAAGGAGAACAATATACAGCCCTGCCCTCCAGAGACCCAGGGCTTGGAGACAAGGGACCCTCACACTGGAAAGTGTCATGGATACCAATGGAGTCTGAGCCAATCCCTGCAGGTGAGCAAAGGAAGGAGGGCCCTTAATGACCTGGGCATTCTGTCCCATGAGCTGGGTCTCTCTTATTCTCCGTTGTGACATTGATTTACTAAGTTCAGCCAGCGCAGGCCGATACAGATGGAGGCCAAAGAGACAAAAGTTAAAATGATTACATCAGTTTCAGTAGTCCAGTTGTAAGTTATGAACCCATTTACAGATACTTCCTCTTGAATCTAATAGAAATGAATGCTGTATCCTGTAAGTTTCTGCATTGAACCCCATGTCTCCCAACTTGCTTACAATTTCAAAAATTAAATATATATATTTATATGTGTGCATGTGTGTAGAGCTCCCTGGGATGTAAGGCCTGTACCGACAACAGCCTTTTCAATTGACCCAAAGGCTTCACCTTGGACTTGGTCCTAAAAATTAGCCTTTTGAATTTTTTTTGTTGTTTAAACAGCAGCTGCTTCCAATGACTTCTCAAGTTTTGCTTCCTGGTAGCTAACATTCCAAAGCACTCTAAAAACCAATTTTACACTTAATAAAGTTTAACTATTCAATATTTTTTTCATTTTAAAACTAAATAACAGACATTTAAAAGAATATTTCTTTCTTAATGACACTCATGCCACTATTTTATAAAGCCAAATGACATCCACCATGCATTCCTATCTCTTTAACTGCCAAGTACTATATTAGTCAAGTTTGCTCATATTTACAAGATTTTGGAGGGAGAGGGGATGTTTTACTGCTATCAGAGATCTAACATCTGTTTCTCCAGGGATTCTCCATGTGTTTCTGTAGTTTACAACAATTGAAACCACTGTTTTTGAAATGCATATGTATTAAACGCAATGTACTAAGACTGGATTTCACTTCGCAGGAGCCCTGCACATACATCTGGGGCTCTCGCTCATGTAATTTTTCTGAATGGTGAGACATTCACTCTGAATTTAGGTGGGTGACATAGAATAATAGCAGACCCCAATGAAGTGCTTGTGTAAAATAATGTGGGCGAAGGCACTCAAGTGTGGGAGGGTTTTCCTGGTGTCTCTATTTCTGCCTGGAGCACCGCATTGGAAAGGGTATTCCCTTGGTATTTTTCCTTTAGAAACCAGAGCAACAGGGGCCCCTCCAGTTCATCTCCTTGCCTCCAGGCAGGAGAGGGAGTCTTTCTGGCTATTTATCAACAATACTGTCCAGTAGGACTTTCTGCCAATGAAGGAAATGGTCTATATCTGCACGGTCCCTTTGATAATAGGATAATGCCCTTAACCCCATGTGGCTACTGTGTACTTGAAACATGGCCAGTGAGACTGAAGAGCTGAGTTTTTCTTGTATTTAAGTTTTTAAATTTTCAATTTAAATTCTAATACCCATTTATAGCTAGTGGCTACCATATTGGACCATGCATAGAGCCTCAGCTACACCGAGGCCAATCATTTTTTGAAGTGTCTGTACTGAGGTGTCTCATTTCTCTAGACCACCAGAGCAAACAGCACCATTGTCCCAAACTATTTACTACTGTGCCCAGTGCCAGTCTAGGTACCACTGATGGGCAGATCAGGAAAAGGGGCTCTTCCTAAAGACATTTTTCTCTCATTTGTTGCAAAGTGACATCATAATATGCAAATCTACCATGTCAAAGCTTCTGCCCAACCATACACAGGAGCCCTGCTTTCTGTGTGGTTTCAAATACTTGGATGTGGGCATGGAATGCAGGCTGCTGACTCCATGAGAACAGAGGCTAGATGCCCCTCACCCCCACACCCCAGGGCAACATTCAGGGGTCTAGACAAACCAAAGAAGCTTGGTAAGAAGCTGACCATGGGAACAGTCTTCTTCCTGACCCAGAAGCCCATTCCTAGAGGTCTTGTTTCTACTGGGATTCTGTGAAGAACTATCATAAACGCGTTCCTATAGGTTATCCCCACATCCTTTCCAGTTTACAAAGCACCCCTTCAGCCTATGTTCCTTGCAACAGGGGTCCTGGGGTTACTTGAGTCTGCTCCACATGTCTCTCTTCCTCCATCAGAGGAGCCCAGGCTTGTTCTTATGATGAGGCAGAGGCCAAAGTACGCAAGACCTCCTGAGGCCTCACTCAGAATGGACAGGCCATCACTTCTGCCTTGGGTTTTGGCCAAAGCAAGTCACATGGGGTGGAGAAATGCATTCTGACGTCCTGAGAGGAGTTCCAAAGTCACACGGTGGAGTGCATGGAGACGGGGGATCTGTCCATCACAAATTCTCAAATGATACTAGCCAAGATGTGAATAGTGTTATCTCTTGGCGGTGAAAATACAGATGATTCTTTTTACCTTTGCTTTGTTTATAGTTTATCCTTTTTTTTTTTCTTTTTACATTTTCAAATTATAGAATAGGTGCATTTTCATGTTTGTTAACAAAGGGAATAGGCTTGTGAAAATAATTTGGAAAATATAGAAAAGTAGGAAAAAAACACCCAAACTGTGTTTTTCACCAAGACAGTTACTTGTATTACGAGACAGTATCTTGTTGGAGACTGTCACCTGCATTGCAGGCTGTTTACATTTTCGGATCCCCCAAAACCAATGGCAGTGATGGCTTACGTCATTCTGACAACCCGTCCTGCCACCACTGCTGCCACCACTCATGATTCCAAATGGCCTCTTGAGTTCTTTCCCATTGAGAAACACTAAAAAACCATATTTACCCTTTTGGTGTTCTTTCTTTTGGGTATTTCTGTGCATAGCATTGATTCATTCATTCATTTGAATAATTTTAATGTTTATCTTATTTAGTATTTTATTATTTTCCAAGGATAAAATACATCACATGGATAATTTTGATTACAGCACTTTTTCATTTAATTTGTTATATTGTATCTTCTTACATGCAACCTAAAAGCCCCAAAACTTTTGACCATCTGAAGTCATCTTTTTTTTTTTATGGAATTCATTAAAGTGAAATGAATATGGAAAAAATAAAATAAAGTCATCTTTCTTTAACAAAAACAAAGAATTTTAAGGTACCCAATTGGCTGCAAAAAGTCAAGTCAACGCCTTCCCTAGGACTTTTTGTGGATTTCTAGAAGGTGGGAGAGAGGCGCCTGCATTCTCCTCATGGCAATGGCTGTAGTTACTTTCCTCCACTGGCTCTCCCACTATCGTCCCACACACCTCTGCTTCTGTCCTCATTTCTCACCTCCTTTCATGGACATTTCTCCTCTCCTCACTTATTTCCCAAGGAATGGTTTGCTCAAGGCATCCATTTCTATTATTAGATAGCAGAATTTTCCTACAGTTCTGGTGATAAGGGAAGGTGACAACTGTATGGACCTGGGAACAACCTAGAAGTGCATTTCAGGCATCTCAGGTGCCCAGGTTCACTGGCCATGACATGTTTTAGGGCACTCTTGGGGTTTGCAGGGAGAACTCCATCATACACTTCTCACCTGTAAGTTCTGAGTCGACTGAGAATCAGATGCAAGCTTTGGTGAGGTTAACTTGATATCTGCTAAATTATTGGAGAGAATAGCTTGGACCTACAGCCAAAGTCAATATTCTGGTACTCTCCCCCCAAGTTTACACTTTGGGAATTCTTACCCAGCCAGATGAATGGAGAATTATGACCCATTTCTCAAGAGAGGCCAGTTGCAGAGAACACATAGTTAATGTGTTAAGGGAAATGAATTAGAAGGCTGCATTCATAGCAACCACCAGGAAATTTCTTTCTCAACCCCTATCCCACCCTCTACACACCTATAAACTGAGCATCCATCACCTGAATCTGAGAAATGACCTCTAAGAAAAGGAAACCTCCTGGTAAGGGGTTAATAGGGGCTCATGGAAGGAGCAGAGGGAAGATAGTTTCTCTATAAAGTTTCTGTTCAAATGTTTTGGTCATTTTTCTGTTAGGCTATTTTAGATAGATAGATAGAAAGATAGATTATAGTATCTATCCTATCTATCTGTCTACCTATCTGTCTATATGTTTGAAAGAGCTATTTACATATTCTGGGTAGAAATCATTTGTTACTTATGTGTGTTGCAAGTATAGCCTCCCACTTTGTGGCTTCTAAGTTGTATATGGTATGTTTCTTTTTCTAATTTTGATGTGGTGAAATTTATCAATCTCTTTTCTTTGTCATTAGAGTATTTTGTGTCTGTTTAAGAAGGCTTTTCCTATATCAAAGGTCATGAACATATGCTCCCAAATTATATTTTTAAAGTTTTATAAGTTTTGCTTTTCACATTTAGCTCTATAATACACCTAAAATTGCTTTTTGTGAGTGGTGTGAGGTAGGAATCTAATTCCAATTTTTGCTTCTGTATGAGTACTATATTGTTCTAGAATAATTTACTTAAAAATAAATGTTTTTTCCCCATTGCTCTACAGTAATCTCTCTGTGGATTTTTCCATTCTGCTGTTTTCATCTTCTGGGTATCAAAGACTTATTATAAAGCCAGTGTGATGTTGGCCACAGATTGGTAAATATATCAAGTCCTCTCACCATGTTCTTCCATTTCAAGAGCGCCTTGACTATACTCAGCATTCAATTTTTCCATATAATTTCAAAATCACCTTGTCAAATTCCACAAGATCAATTTTGGGGAAAAAATGACACATTAAACATATTGAGTTTTCAAAACCACAAACACTATTGTTTTGTCCAGCTTTTATTATTTTGTTTTAAGTATGATTTAACAAACAGCATGCGAGATTTTGTTTGTTAATCCTGAGAGTTGCTGACCATTCTAGCAATTCCAGCAGCTGCTGGAGCTCGGTCATTTACATTTAGGGGAATCATGAATGTATTTGGTTTCGGTTCCTCCATCTAACTTTATGTTTATTGCTTGTTGCACACTGTGGTGTCCTGTTTCCTTTTGCTTATTTTCCTGGTTTGATCATGTTGCTATTCGTTCCACTTTTGCCTTTGCTATTAAGAAGATCTACTGTACCTTTCTTTTATACTTGTAGCTAATTTCCCTTCCCCTGCTCTTTGATTCAAATACATATTACTCCACCATTATTCAAAAGTCAGTTACCATTTATTTCCCCATCAAGATGCACTGTTTCTTCCCTCATGAAGCCTTAATTTCCCCCATCTCAGAATTAATAATAATAATAATTAATAAGATGAGAGCTATAGAATAATTTCACTTCCCCCACCTCTTCCCATGCCTTCTTCTTGCTTAGTGTATGACCTTTGATATGTTTCTTTTCTCCCTCTTCTCTACCTATCTACCTACCTTCTCATTTGTAGATTTTATTAAAATAGTTTAGTTACTATGTGCCTTTTATTTTGTGCCTTTACAAATATAATTAAACTTGCCATATATATGCATGTATATATGTTGAATATTTGATATTTCATATATTAGCCAGGTTCATTGCTCACTGCACTTTCCTCTTCTTTTTATCTTCCCTCATCTTTATTTTTTTCATTAGAGTCATTTTACAGTATTCTCCTCAGATGAGATACTTGGGTGATGTACTTTCTAATGTTTTTAGTACATTTCTTTCACACCATTAGATTTATGATTCTTCACTGGGCATAGAAATTTTAGGTTATAGACCTTTTCTTACTCATCTGTAGAAACAATTCCACTATCTTCCAGCTTCTAGTATAGCAGATCAAAAATCTGATGTCTCTGACTTTTGCTTTCTACTTGGAAATATGTATAACTTTAATTTTTCTCTAAAATTCAAGAATCTTACCAAACGGGTCTAGACATGTGTTTGTGTGTGTATGTGTTTTCTCATTAATTTAGTCCAACTTCTTTAAGCACTTTAAATCTGCAGACTTTTCTCAGTTCATGGAATTTATACATCTGTTCAGGTTTAATGACTGTCTCTTGTATATCAGCTGCTTCTTTTCCCATAATTTTTGTCATTCACATGTTAGATCTCTGGGATTTATCCCTTAATCCTCTTATCTTTTCCATCAAGTTCATAATCTTTTTGTATTTTTTACTCTGTTCTTTCAAATATCTCTTGCTCTTGATTTGTGGCAGCATTAATTTAATCTTAACAGTGATAAATCTTTCATTTAATTTATTTACTATTTTTTCACTTTAAAATAATATTTTAAGCCTCCCAAAGTATTTTATTATGAGAATTAATTTCCTTAAATCTCATAGTTCTTTTTTATCTAGATATTCATCAGCCTCCTCCAGCAGTCTTTTTTTTTACTGGGTTTGCATGCTAATTGTTCTTCCTGATCCTCCTCATTAAGGTTTCTGGGCTCTTTTAACCAGGATATTATTATTCTTTCTGGTTTATACTGTTGAGTTAGCCATGGCTGTTGGAGTTCTCTAAACAGCAGGGGTTGTGTTGTGTGGCTGGTAAAAGATGTGGTGGTTCCAGATCCCAAGAGCCTTTAAAGTAAAAGCAGCTGTCACCTACCATTAAGGTACCTGGAGAGATCCCTTGATCTTTGATGTCCCAACACACTTCCAGCACTAAGAGCAGAAAAGTCTCAGTTCACCCATCCATTTTACACTTTGACCTTCAAGAATGTCCCTAGACAGCTCTCCCCAGGTCCCATTACACTCCTGTCCTCCTCCTGAGTAGCATAACATCACTGCTGCTTGGTAACTTATTCACCACCTATGTCCCCTGCCAGGGCCGTTACTTTCCAAAGACTCATGCCACCAAGCCAACTCCTATAGGTTTCAGCAGCTCTGTGGTTAGGAGAGGCTGGTAGCTTGGATTAGGTAGTGGAGGCAGAAGGGAACTGGGTTCACTAGAGTCCCCTTCACACCATTGCCCAGGATGATCCAAATAATCAGAAATTTTGCAGGTAAGGATTCAGTGGAGCAAGGTCCATAGACTGTAAGAAAAGAATTTTGAACCTAGAAATCTATATCCAACCACCCAACATTACATTGGGAGGGGATAATGAAAATGGCATCATCTTATATACTTGTAAACAGATGTTTATTGCAACTTTTTTTTCATAACTGCCAAAAACTGCAAACAAACCAAATTTTATTCAACTTGCAAATGGATAAACAGTGGTACATCCATGCAGTGGAATGCTGCTTAGCAATGAAAAGGAATGAACTATTAATTCATGCAAAAACTTGGATGGCTTTCAAAGACATTATGCTGAGTAAAAGAAGCCTGTCTCAAAAGGTTACATACTATATGATTCCACTTAAATGACATTCTCAAAAAGTCAAAATTATAGTGATGGAGAATAGATTTGTGGTAGACAGGGATTAGGACTTGGGGGATGTATGTGACTAACAAGAGATAACAACAAGAGAGGTTTTTGGGTGATGGAACTCTAGTGTATACATGTTGTGGTAGTGGTTACATGAATCTATGCATGTCTTAATTTTTTAGAAATGTCCACAAATGTCAATTTTACTCTAAATTAATTTCAAAAAGAAAATAAAGGAAAGGAAAGAAAGAAGAAAAGTAAAGAAGAGAAAAGAAACAACAGTATAGTGGATCCAACCTGAAGCTATGCCTTTGGACTAATAAGAATTCCAAAAATGGAGAACTGAGAAAACAGAGGAAATGAAATTATATTAAAAACATATAACAAATTTCTCAGAACAGAATCTTCAGTTGGAAATACTCCACGATAAATGAAAATATACCCACACTTAGACTTACCATATCAGTATATTCAGAGAAATAAGACATCCTCTACAAAGGAGCAAGCATTAGACTGGCATCACTAACCCTCTCTACTAGACACTAGAAAAAAAAAATGGAGCAAAATCTTCCAAGTTCTGAGGGTGGCTTGTGAAATGACTTTCAAATTGGAGGCGTATAGCCAGACAAACTATGAGTCAAGTGAGAGCGAAGAATAATGATATTTTCAGACTGCACAGACCTGAAAACTTACCTCAAGTACACTTTTTTTTTGGAAATTATTTGATGACTCTAGCAAAACAGAGTAAACCAAGAACCAAGAAAGAGAATGCTGTGGAATCCAGAAAACAGTGGATCCAAACTGAGAAATAATGATGTCCTATTTCAGAATCCCTGCAAGCACCAAGCCCAGAGAGGAACAAGTTCAGACCAGGGTAGGAAGATGGCTCCAGAATAAAGGAACAATTGGAGGATTATGTAGAATGATTAAGGCATTAGAAAAACTATGGGACATGATAAAGACAATTGGCGATGTTAGTTTTTTGAGAATGAATTTAAACTTGTCTCTGGGTACATTCTTCTTTGAGTGGCTTTGTGGTCAAGAGGTCGGTCTCCTGGTGAAAAAAATGAATCCTGGTACTTTACTTTGTTCTGCTGTAAGCAACATTCATATAATCATAATAAAATGAACATCCTTTATGAGTCTTTGACTAGCAGACTCACTCCATAGATGAATCACAGAAGATCCAACTTTTATCACATTGCAAATATTACAAATCTTGGCCAAATAAAAGTAAAAGTTCATTTGAAAGAGGTTGGGAGGTGGAAATACTACCCTCATTTTACAAAGTTAAAATGCAAAAGATTTAATTCAAAGATTGAACCTATCATTGATTGAATAAGAAATAGAGACAGGGGGATGGTATAGTGGTTAAGAGCATGGACTCTCTGAGTTTGAATCCCAGCTGTTCCATTTATTAGCTGTGTGACCTGGGACACATTACATAATCTTTCTATACTTCAGTTGCCCCATCTGTAAAATGAGGGTATTAATCATAACCACTTTAAATGAATGCATCTATCTAAAACACTTAGAATAGTGTACGGCACATAGTCAGTATTATGTACACATTTGCTACAAACTCAGAGATGAACAATAGAAAAATTAATAAAAGTGAAAAAAATATTTTGGGAAGAAGAAGGATAGAAATATTACAAGATGTCATGTAATTGAGCAAAAACGTCATTAAAACATGCGAAGAAGTTAGTAGACAATATCTACAGCCAATAAGTCAAAAATGGTGAACTAAATTTCTAGAAATAGTAATAAGAAGATTTAGAGAGGTTAAAGGGTTCACTTCTGGAAAATCGGGCTGGTATTGGGAAGTGTAAACTTCTTGCTTTCAAGAGTAAGGGCTTCTGAACCATTTGATTCTTCAGCCAGGTCCATGCATTATTGTGACAATTTTTTTTCAAAAGTAAGTCAGACAGAGAAAGACAAATATCATATGATATCACTTATATGTGGAATCTAAAAAGAAGGGCACAAATGAGCTGATATACAAAACAGAAGTAGAGTCATAGATGTAGAAATCGAATGTATGGTTACCAGGGGGTAAGGGGGGGAGGGATAAATTGGGACATGGGGATTGACATATACACACACTATTATATATAAAATAGGTAACTCATAAGGACTTACTGTATAGCACAGGGAACTCTACTCAGTACTCTGTAATGACCTATACGGGAAAAGAATCTAAAAAGAGTGGATATATGTATATGTATAACTGATTCACTTTGCTGTACACCTTAAACTAACACAACGTTGTAAATCAACTATACTCCAATAAAAAATTAAAAATTACATACATCAAAAAATATGTACCGGGGCTTCCCTGGTGGCACAGTGGTTAAGAATCTGCCTGCCAATGCAGGGGACATGGGTTCAAGCCCTCGTCCAGGAAGATACCACATGTCGCGGAGCAACTAAGCCCATGTGCCACAACTACTGAGCCTGCGCCTTAGAGCCCGCGAGCCACAGCTACTGAGCCGCGTGCTACAACTACTGAAGCCTGCATGCCTAGAGACTGTGCTCTGCAACAAAGGCAAGCCAGTGCAATGAGAAGTCAGTGCACCGCAACGAAGAGTAGCCCTGACTTGTAGCAACTAGAGAAAGCCCACACGCAGCAATGAAGACCCAACACAGCCAAAAATAAACAAATATATAAAAAATTAAAAAATATATGTACAGATGAATAATATAAATGTGTAACTTCTAAATCACTTTTGTGATGAAACTGAACAAGGAAAACTTAATCAGTCCAATAGAATGCAAGAAAGAAATACAAACAAAAGGTGGAAAACATACAATGATAGGAATTAATCTAAGCATTAAATAATAGTGATCAACGGCATGTGTCAGGGTACTCACTCAGATTCCCTGTGATGAGAACATGGTGAGTGACAGCCCCCTCTGTGCCGCCTCCAAACCCTCCACCACATTCCTCCCAAGGCTAAGCTTGCCCTGGGCAGCTCCCAAGGGTACTCATGCAGACCACTTCTACAGAACATGAGACTCCTGGAAGAGACGGCTTTGGCCGTGGGCCTCACATAGGCCAGGCTGGAACTTTCCTGGACCTGCGGAGGAGTCAGAGGCTCTTCCTCCCCAGTCCTTCTTCCTTCCCCTCTGCTACCATACGGGGCAGACCTGTTTTGCTATAGAAAGTCCCTCCCTGCCTTTTCCTATTTATGACCCTTTTATCTTGACCTGCACTCCCCCAATAAATGTGGTGCATATTACTGTCTTCTTTTGTTTGCTTCTTGGAAGACCCAGTGGATCTACCAGAAGACAGAGTTCCCAGATTTAGTGATCAAATAAGATGCGGTATGTAGCTGTCCTTGGAGGTACAGCTAAACAAATTAGAACAGAAAGGCTGAAAATAAGGGGATGGAAAAAGTGCATAAGGTAGAAGTTTACAAAATAAACAAGGAAATCCAGATAAGGATGTTAAGCAAAACAAACAAACAAACAAAACCCCAAAAAACAATGCAGCAATATTGATGTCTAAACAAATAGAGAAATGGACAAATCCTTGATTATAGACAGACTTTAACACAACTCCCTGAGAAAATATAGATCATGTCAACTGACATATGCAAAGATATGGAAAGTATGATTAACACAAACGACATGCCTTAGTCACACATGCAAACACACTCTTTTCCATCCCCCAATTTTTAACACCCATGGAACATTTACAGAGTTGTGTAATGTAATTAAAATCAAAAATTTTAATATAAGTTACAAAAAGCATAAATCATTAAGGCCATTTTTCTCTGGCCATAAAAAAATTAAGTAAGAGATTAATATCAAAAGAAAACAAGTGTGTGGGGTGGGGATCAGGGGGTGAGGAGCAGCAATGATCCACCTGAAAAAAAATCATTTTAAAAATCTCTTGATTTAAAGAAAAATAGCCCCAAATCATGAACAAGTTATAAATGAACAATAATAAATATTCTACACTTCAAAATAGATGGAATGTGACCAAAGCAGAACTCAGATAAAAGTCATAACCATAAATGTTATTTTAAAAAGACAAAACAAAAAAATCTTAAATTAAAACAAAAGGTAGGCATAAACAAGGAAGTAAATAACAGAAAAAATAAATTCTAAGAAAGTAAAAAAAAAGGAGATCATGAAGGATAAAAAGTAATGAAGTAGAACAGCAATATAAAAAGTTACACCTTAGTAGTGAATCCCAAAGCTGGTTCTTTCTATGACAGCAAGAAAGACAACAATCAGAACTGCATGGAGCCTGATTGTTCATGCACATGCATCAGGAGTGATTTACTTGCAGTAACCCACGTCACCATCTCCACTATTAATGTGGATGCCTCCAGGTGGGTACCATTATGTGGCATGAATTTTGTGTGTCTTTATAATCTTGGTTTCCCTTTTTATATAGTGATGATTCACTCATTCATCTATCCATTCAACAAATGTCTAACACCTACCATGCACTACGGCATTTTGGGGAACTGGAGACTTGAATTAAAGAATTGTTCCATAAGGTCATTTTGGGATTGCATTGAAAAATATTGATCATAGCTGTCACATTACTATTTAAATTTTTATTGAAACTCACATGTTTTTATATTTATAGATATTTTCCTATTGATTTTTATTGAGGTATAATTCACATTAGATGCAAGTCACCATTTTTAAGTACATAGTTCATTGTAACACATTACATGTACAGTTGGGTAATCACTGCACAATCAAGATATGGAACATTATTTTCAATCCCCCCAAATTTTTCCTGCCTTCTGCAGTCAATCTCCTCCTCTACCACAGTCCCTGGCAATCACTCATCAGTTTTCTGTACCTATAGGTTTGTTTATATAAAATATTGTATAAATAAAATTACACAGTATGCAATCTTTTGTGTCTAACTTCTTTCACTTAGCATAATGTTTTTGAAATTTACCCATAATGTAGCATTTATTAGTATCTAATACTTTTTCATTACTGAGTAGCATTCCATGGTGTGAATAAAACACAATTGTTCATTCATTCACCTGTTGATAGATGTTTTGGGGGTTTCCAGCTTGGGGCTATTATGAATAAAGTGCTATAACAATATATGTGCTTACAGGACTTTGCGGGGACATATGTTTTTATTTCTCTTGTAAAAATACATAGAAGAGGAACGGTAGGTTTGGATAGTAGGTATATGTTTAACATAATAAGAAACAACCTTTTTCTTTGCAACATGGGTGTACCTTTCTGCATCCCTACTGCCAGTGTACGATGGTTACAGTTTTTCCACATCTTTGGCAACACATGGCATTTTCAGGTCTTTTAATTTCATCCATTTTAGTGAGTGTGCAGTAGTATCTCTGTGATTTTAAATTGCATTTCCCCAATGAGAAGTGTTGCCATTTGTATATCTTCTTTATTAAAACATCCTTTCAATGCTTTTGTTCTTTAAAAAGTACATATATATATATATATATATATATATATATATATATATATATATATATTTGCTTTTCTTATTATTCAGGAGCAAGAGTTTTTTTTACATATTTAGGATAAAAATATATGTTTTGTAAATATTTTCTCCCAGTGTGTGGCTGGCTGTTTCACGTTTTTTCCCACCCCCACAAACTCTTGATGCTAATTTTTATAGTCCCTAAAATTATGGTTTAATTAAAGCTGAACTTAAAGAAAAAAGACATATTATGCATACAGCTGGTAGTTATGATTTTCCAATTTGTACCCCATGTAACCAAATTTTATTATACACACACACACTTTTTATATTATTGGTTAAGTTGTTGTGAAAAACTCTGGTATAGATTTTAGGCTGAACTATTGAATCACAGTCTCACCAGGAATTTGTCTTGTTCATTCACCATCTCTTTTGTCCCCACATTCATAACCAAGTCTTTTAATGAGCAAAATATTGTAATTTTGATTAAATCAAATTCACCCTCTTTTGTTTTATATTTTATACTTTTTGCATCCTATCTAATAAATCTTTACCTAACTTGAGGCCCCCAAATTTTCACTTATACTTGTTTCTAGTTTTAATTTTTACTTCTTACATTTAGGTGTTTGACCTATTTTGAGCGTGTAGTGTGAGAAGACAGTTGAGATTTTTGGTTGCTGTATTTTTCCATATAGATATCCAATTGTTCTAGTATCTTTTGTTGAAAGACTATCATTTTGAAAAATATTATCCTTCCCTCCATTGAATTACCTTAGTACCATTGTCAAAAATCAACTTACCATACATGTGTAGGTCTATTTTTTAGTCCCTCCATTCCCTATTTTGAAGCTCTGTTGTTATATACGTACCCATTTCAAATTATGTCTTCTTGGTGAATTACTCTACCATTTTGTAGTGTCTTTCTTTATCACTGATAACACTCCTTGTTTTGAAGTCCATTCTGTTGTATTAATATAACCACCTTACTTTTCTTAAAATGAATGCAGGCATATTGAATCCTTTTTTCCATCCATTTATTTTTAACCTATCTATAATCTTTAAAGCTGCTTTCTTGTAGATAGCATGTAGCTAGGTTTTGCTTTTTATCTAATCTGACAAGCTTTGCTGCCTTTTTTTTTTTTTTTTTTTTCTTTTTGCAGTACACAGGCCTCTCACTGTTGTGGCCTCTCCTGTTGCAGAGTACAGGCTCCGGACATGCAGGCCCAGCAGCCATGGCTCACGGGCCCAGCTGCTCCGCGGCATGTGGGATCTTCCCGGACTGCGGCACGAACCCGTGTCCCCTGCATTGGCAGGCGGTCTCTCAACCACTGCACCACCAGGGAAGCCCTTTGCTGCCTTTTAAATGGGGAATTCAGACCAATTATATTTAATGCAATTACAGATATTGTTGGATTTAACTATATTACTTTGCAGTTGTGCTTTTTTTATTTCAACTGCTATTTTATCCTTTTTACCTCATTATGGATACTTTTAGATTAAGTACTTTTATGATTCCATTTTATCTCCACTATTGGCTTGTTATACATCTTCTTAAATCTTTTCGTGTTTTCCCTGTGGTTTCAAAATACACCTTTTAATTTATTACATTCAAATTATTTTATTCTGCTTCATGTATAAATTAAGAAACTTACTTTAGTACCCTCACAATTCCTCCCTCCCTTTTGTGGTGCTATAATTACTATGAAGTTTCCTTTTCATGTTAAGTTCCACAACTCAGTCAGGTATATTTTAGAGTAATTAAAAATAAGGCAAATACCATTTTAATATTTACTTCGTTTTTGCTGTTTCTAGAGATCTTCATTTCTTTACATAGATCGAAATTTCTGTCTGATGTTATACTCTTCTGTTTGAAGAGTTTTAGTATTTCTTGTAGCTCCAGTTGGTTAACAGTGAATAGTTTCAGGTTTGTTTTGGCTTTTTATTCCTAAAAAGGCTTTGTTTCACTCTCACTTTGGTAAGTTATCCTAGCTGGATATAGAATTGTGAGTTAATAGCGTTTTCTCCTCTGTACTTTAAAGATGCCATTCCACTGCTTTCTGGCTTCCATTGTTATTGACAAGAATGCTGCTGTAGCAGACTTCTCTTTGTTCCTCTACAAAATGAGTCCTTTTTTTTTGCCGCCTTCAAAATTTTCTCTTTTTCATTCTTTTCTGCAGTTTCACAATGATATACCAAGGGCATTTTTGTTCTTGCTTTTGGAATTTATCTTGATTTGGGTTCCCTGAGCTTCTTAGACCTTTGGTTTGGTGTTTCTCACTATTTTTAAAGAATCTTAACCATAAAATATTTTTTATGCCCCATTGTCTCTTCTCTTTCTGGGATTCCATTTATATATATGTATATGACAGTTTGATATTGTCCCACAGTTCTTGGATGCTTTGTGCTGTTTTATTTTTCATGCTCTTTTTCTCTTTGTGTTTCAATTTTAGTAATTCTATTGAACTATTTTCAAGTTCAATGATTCTTTCTCCAGCTGTTTTGAGTTCATTGAAGGAATTATTCATCTCTCATACCATATGTTTAAAAAAACTCTAAAATATTTATTAGACTTTTTCTTAGAGTTTTCTTCTCTTTGCTAAATTTCCCCATCTGATCATGCATGAAGTTCATCTTTTCTACTATATCCATTAAATATTAATTACAGCTTCATTTTTAAGTTGTCGTCTCATGATTTCAGTATCTGGGTCATTTATGAATCTGACCATGAATTGTGTTTTTGTTTTAGATTAGTTTTGTTTTAGATTTAGTGTTGCTTTCTTATGTTTCTTGTCATTTTTCATTAAATGCTGACATTGTGTGTGGACCAGTAGATGCTGAGTTGGGCTTAGATTTTATTGTTTCCATAGTTTACCCACAGTGCACCATAGGTTTCAATGTCCATTATTAATGGGCTGTCATTTTTTTGTACTTAGGTGAAGGCTGAGTAGCCAGAAGTTATTTCTTAGAAGCAGTGCTCCACCTTCAGATTTTCAGCTCTCTTTGCTCACTTGCACCACAGAGGAGGTCTCTCTCCATGCTTTCGCCTCTTCACCAATGGTAGATTACTGTGCTTGGTTTTGGTGCTTGCTAAGCAGATAGTGGGTGCCTTCAGGCTTCTCTCTTGTCCTTTTCCAGTCTTAGTCCTGGAAGGGTTTTTATGCCTGAACCTCAAGCGAAGAAGATACATGCAAACAATCACATACAAATATACTTGACTTCATTAGTCATTAGAAAAATGCAATTTATTTTTCCAGCTTTATTGAGGTATAATTATACATATAATTTTATTTATAAATTTATTTTAATAGCATTTATTGAAGTAAAATTACATATTTTTACTTAATTTTATTTATAAATGTATTTATAAAATATTATTTATAAATTTATAAGTAATATTACTTATTGAGATATAATTATATATAAAATTTTATTTAAAGTACATAATGTGATGGTTTCCTATATATATATACATATATGAAAGTATATATCTATACAAATATATATACATATCAAGCCATCACATATACTTTAAATATATATATTGTGAAATGTTTACCATAATCAAGTTAATTAACACATATATCATCTCAAATCGTTTCCTTTTATAAAGTGTGAATATGGTGAGAACTCCTCAGATCTACTCTCTTAGCAAATTTTAAGTATATAAAACAGTATTATTAACTATAATCACCATGCTGTACATTTGATCCTCAGAATTTATTCATCTTATAACTGAAGTTTGTACCCTTTGACCAATATCTCTCCATATCCCCCACTCCCAACGCCTGGCAACCACCGTTCTACCCTCTGGAGAAAAGGTTATTTAAAACCACAGTGATGGGGGCTTCCCTGGTGGCGCAGTGGTTGAGAGTCTGCCTGCCGATACAGTGGACACGGGTTCGTGCCCCAGTCCGGGAGGATCCCACATGCTGCGGAGCGGGTGGGCCCGTGAGCCGTGGCCACTGAGCCTGCGTGTCCGGAGCCTCTGCTCCGCAGCGGGAGAGGCCACAACGGTGAGAGGCCTGCGTACCACAAAAAAAAAAAAAAAAAAAAAACCCACAGTGATATACTACTGCATGCCTACTAGAACGCCTAAAAGTAAAAAGCCTGAAAATACTAACTGTTGACTAAGATATGGAGTTACTGGAACTCTCCTACATTGCTGTTGACAATGCAAAATGGTACAGCTACTTTGAGAAAACAGTTTGCCAGTTTCTTATAAAGCTATACATAATTACCATGGAACTGAGAAATTATTTACACAAGAGAAATTAAAATATATGTCCAAACAAAGACTTTTTCATGCATGTTCATGGCAGTTTAGCCCCAAACAAACCAAGTGCCCATCCACTGGTGAATAGATAAACAAACTGTGATGTCCATACAAGGCAATATTACTCAGCAATAAAAAAAAGAAATTAACTACCCAACAGTATGGAAGAATATCAGAAGCATTATGCTAAATTAAATAAGTTAGACATACAAAACTACATATTATATAATTCTGTTTATACTGCAATTCCAGAATAAAACAAAAAAAACGAAACAAAAAATCAAAAAGCAATAATGAAAGTAGTAAAGTGGTTGCTTCCTGGGGCCATGGTGGGGGAAGGCATTTATTGCAAAGGAACCTGAGAAAACTTTTAGAATGATGGAACCATTCTACATCTTGATTGTGGTGGTAGTTTCAAACTATATATATTTGTTAAAATTTTCAAACTATACACTTGGAGTTGGTGAATCTTATTGTATATAAATTATGCTCAGTATATATGATTAAAATAATAAGAGAAAAAAGATTTAATAAGCAATGAAGTAATGAATTATTTCCAGGAGAGGGGCTAAAAAAAGTGAGAAGAAAGTTAAGTACTGGATGAGAAATCAGAATTAGAGAAATAAAGCTAGAGATTGAGGAGAAGAGGATGTGTGGAGAGAGCAGTGGAACTTGAGGGTTAAACATTAGAAACAGGGAAAGAAACCTGAAGAGAGGAGCGGAAGGAGTGGGAGGCTTTAGCAGGGGATGGATGGAATAGGCAGAGAAGCTGCTGTTTTCTCTCGTCTTCCATCCTTGCTAAGAGGCTACTACTGGCCTACTCATCTGCCAGTCATCTTTCTGGAGTAGTGTAGACTTGGAACTGGGTGGTCTCATTCCATCCATATTAGTGTCCAGGGTTACTAAGTCCTTATTTGACTAATTGTCAACCAGGTGTCCAATCAAAAAATAAATAGAATAAAATAATGAAATTAAATAAAGTAAAATGAGTATGGGGAAGTGAACAGAAAATAAATATGAAATGTAGGCCTGCCCTAAGACCAATAATAATAATAGTAATAATAATAATAATAAATAGATGTACTGGTTAAGTCAGGGCACAGGCATTAGTGGCAGGTCTATGCTGGTGCATCCTTCTTGAGCTGAAGTGCCTCTGAGGAATCACTAAGCTTCCATAGATCTCAGTCTAAAAATCAGCAGCCTAATTTTCTTCACAACCATTGCAGTAGGGGAAAATGAGAGCTAGAGAGGATGTGGATTTCCCAGGTCATATAGTTCCATAATCTCAGTTCTAAGATTTTAGCCAGAATTACATAAGGAAACAAAATATTTTTAAGGAGAGAGCCAATTATTTTCCATTTATCTCTTTCATATTCTCAATATTTTTTGAGAATCAACTAGCTACATGACATTAAGCTAGATATTGGAGTGATACATAGAAAAGTCACAAATCTGGTGCTCTAAGTACTTTCTTTCTTTTTTTTTTTTTTTTGGTACGTGGGCCTCTCACTCTTGTGGCCTCTCCCGTTGTGGAGCACAGGCTCTGGACAGGCAAGCTTAGCGGCCATGGCTCATGGGCCTAGCCGCTCCACGGCATGTGGGATCTTCCCGGACCGGGGCACGAACCCGTGTCCCTTGCATCGGGAGGCGGACTCTCAACCACTGCCCCACCAGGTAAACCCAGTACTTTTTTTGAGGAATGAAGTTCACGTAGTATTTATATATCTTTTCCAGGAGTGAGTCCATTCTGATTACACAGGCACATCTTTTACTACAACAGCAAAAATATAGAGATTTTACCTCCTGAAAGTCATCCCCTGCTTCAGTCTACACTGGGCATAGTGCACCCACGTATCACTGGGGAAGTGCTCAGTGAAGGAGCTTGTTTTCCTAGGAGTTCCTATGAGAACAAAGCATCAGGGGCAGGAGTTGGGATGTGGCCAGCTCTTGGAGACTCTTAGGCAGGTGACTGCAGTGGAATGTGGGATTAGAGAAACTCATCTCTTCTTCCAGGAGGGACCACCACCTATTTTCTGGAGTTTCAAGTCTGCTTAGAAAAATGATCACAAATTCAGAACACTGATTTTAAAAGTGGTGACTCTGGGACTCTCTTGCTTTTTCCTCTTTCCCCAAAGAAATAATTCTTGGGGTGGGATGCTGTCATCAGAACCACTCCTGTTGGTCCAACATGGCCATGTTTACCTACCAAGCTCCTGCCTCATTTCCTTTGGGCCTTGAGAGTTATATGTCTCATCTCAAGCTCACTTAGTTGCTCTTTTTTGTTTTTTTCTCTTTCTTTGCCTTTAAAAACTTTTTCTTTCATACTTTTTTTTTATTCCTGAGGGTGGAGGATTGGGGAGGAGACAGCCATTGTCAATTAATAGAGAGACATTTTCACCAGGTGTTTCTCAATTATCACATTGGCAGCCAGCCCCTTCTGTGTAAATTGTATTAAAAAAAAAATCCTTCCAGTGCAGAAACCTTACTTGGGATTGCAACCAACTCAGTGTCTTATTTTCTCTGAAGAAGGATTGTCCTTTGAGAACAGCCCTGCTTAGAACTATAAGGAAAGCCAAGGTTGCTGCTTCCTGCAACATCATGATTTAAATGTGTTAAAGTGTGTGATTATCATTAGGTCTTAAACACTCTAGATTTGCTCCCTCATTCTGCACAAGTTTGAGAAATAAACCTGAGGCCAGTCTCCAGGAGAGATGGATGCTTATTCTGTGTCAGAGGCCTGGTCTCCAGATGTCCCCATAAATTTGTCTGTGGGAAGTCCATAAACATAATTCTGAGCATGGAAGTTATTTTGATTTGAATTAATTGCTTTTTCAGTTTTTTTTCACATATGCAAATTGGAATAGCCAAAGAAACATGCTCATAAAAAAAGCAGTCCATTCTCCTGGAGAGATTCTGGAATGTCCTTGCCAAGGTGACCTGCCTCTGCTCAATGAAAAGGCAAAGGTGTATTTTAAAAAATGATTCATGTGTGTGTGGGTATTTCCCCTTGATCTGGCATCTTCCTAGTTATTAAGTCTAGGGTTTTGTGTTGCTCAGAGCCTCTTTGACTTCAACAAGTTACCACAAAATGAAATAGGGCTATCAAGTCAACTGTGCACAGGAAAATTCTCCTGGCTAGCCCTTGGAGCCTGTGAAAAAATGATCTTGTAGTTAAGGCTGGATATGAATGCAGGAGAATACTCGCTCATTGTCTTAAAAGTTATCCCATGACACTGGTTGGGCAACCACCGCTCTTCTCATCAGGCTCCTTGGTGAGATCAGGAATGTCACCGCTTAGAGCTGCTACAGCACAGCAGCCTGGCTTTGACGGAGACCCCAGGAGCCCACTTGGGGGGAAACATGGTGGCTCATCTGGACCACAACTTTTGTAAACATCCACAAACTGGGAATATCCTATAAATATTCTGAGCCTGGAGAAATGCCCAGTTTGTGCCTACTCTTGTATAACAAGCTCCAGATGCTTTCTCTCTGCTGCACTGGGTGGGATTCCCCAGGCTTTGTCCCCAAACCATTTTGTCAGAGCCCAAAACCAGGGGTGGGAAGTCGTAAGGTCAGATCCCTGAACAGGGCAGCACTGCTCAGCCTTTGGTCATCTCTGCTCACGGTATGCCTGCCCAGAGAAGATGTCTCATGTTCAGACAGAGGAAAGAACTTACCCCCCAACCCCGCCCCCTGGCTTCAGTAGGGAGTAATCAAAGGTTGCCTGGGTGATCTGAGTAGTCAGGTTTTGTGAAGACTCTAGTCAAAGTCCTGAACCAGGAAATACAGAGGTCAGAGAAGGGTGGAACTGTGAACTCCACTCATTGCAATAGGTCAGGTTTCCAGGAAACGGATGCTGAGTGGGGATTCTATTGCTGATAACTTCCTGGGAGAGTGCTCTCAGGGGAACCAGAAAGGGGTGAGGAACGCAGCTCAGGGCAGGGGACAGCCAGGGCAGAGATATGGTTTTAGCTGAAGCATGGCCTTGAGCACACGGGAAACTCTAAGACACATGCTTCCCAAATCCCCAGAGTTGTTCTGCTCTGAGGTGAGGGACCAAACTTTATGCCCGCATATCAGTCGCCAACTGGGGATGACCCTACCCCAACCAGGAAGGAGAATGTCAGCTCCAGGTACTCAGGACAAGGCAGCCTCTGAGGGCAGTTCTCTGGAGAGGGGTGTGTCTGGGAGCCATAAGCAGCCCATGCTGGTCATTGACTGTGGGCACTGGGCCCATTAAAGGGCTTCTGAGCAAAGTATTAGGACACTGATGATACAGCTATAGGGAAGAACATGGTTTAGATGCATGGCCAAAATGGACCTCCTAATACAACTCCCCAAGTCTCAGCCTTGGGGGCCACATGGGGTGGGTGGGATAGGGATGGGATTTGGGTTTCCCAGGCAGCTTATGCAGGACCAGGGTCTGGCTCACCCCAGTGGAAGGCAGAAGTGTCCTTAAGCTATAAGTCTTGTCTGATGAGAAACCCATGGATGGCTGAGTCTTGCCATGCAACCAAGTGGATGAGTCATTACACCTATCCTTTGTGTGACAGCTGTCCCTGGAGAAAGAGCACAGGGAATTAGTTCCTATCCAATTATTTAGAAAAGACAAGGGTTGCTCCTTTCAGGTTTGGGGGGAGTGTAGGATGTGATCTAGAGAGAGAGCAGCAGAGTTTAGCCAGGAGGGAAGAAGCATGACAAGAAGGATGCCCGGATTGATATCGATGTCCACCCTGCTTCCCTGACACTTGAAGTGATGAGACAACATCTCTTCAGTCCCACTGGAGAAAGGCCATGGGCCAGGCCTCAGTACCACTTACACACCGGGGTCTGCAGGCCCTGAAGTTGGGGAGTCTGGAAGTCCTCAAGGGCTACCTTTGGAGCAGAGCTGCATCCTGCTGTGAAAATCGTGTGTGTGTGTGTCAGTGCTTACTTAAAAAAAAAAAAAAGAAACCAAAAGCATGAGACAAAAGTTAAAAATCAGGAGATTTCATATAACACTAGGCTTTTAGGTTTTGCTGTTACTACTTTATGAATCTGAGTCCTCGTCGTGTGGCCTTGTCTTCCACATGACTGACTGAGCCTCTTATGCTCAGCACTTGCTCTCCAGCTCATCAAGAATCACTGCCTGGCCCTTGAAAGTGTCCAAGAGTGTGACCCCGGAATACATGCATGGACTGGAGGTTGGCAGATGGACACACACCAGCATTTGAAAGCTTATGTGGTAAGAGCAACAAAGAGGGGCCCAAGGCTGCCCTGGGGTGGGGTGAGGACACACAGTGTGGCCAGGAGGTAAGACCTGGTCCAGATGGATGATCAAAGCCCACAACACGGCCAGTGTCTATGTCTCCATGGTGACCTGCATCAGCTTCTGCCCCCGCCAGGAGACTCTCCAAGACCAGCAGCCGTGTGGATGACAGGGTCTTACTGCTCCAGTCTGGTGCCAGGTCAGAGCTTCAGAGGTGGGAGAGCTAAGTTCAGGACACTGGACCACTAGAGACCTCCTGGCCCCACATAATATCAATCGGCAAGAGATCTTCCAGAGATCTCTGCCTCAACGCTAAGACCCAGCTCCACTCAATGACCAGCAAGCACCAGTGCTGGACACCCCATGCTAAACAACTAACAAGACAGGAACACAACCCCACCCATTAGCAGAAAGGCTCCCTAAAATCATACTAAGCTCACAGACACCCCAAAACACACCACCCGACACAGCCCTGTCCACCAGAAAGAAAAGATCCAGCCCCACACACCAGAACACAGGCACCAGTCTCCTCCACTAGGAAGCCTACACAAGCCACTGAAACAACCTTACCCACTGTGGGCAGACACCAAAAACAATGGGAACTATGAACCTGTAGCCTGAGAAAAGAAGACCCCAAGAACAGTAAGTCAAGCAAAATGAGAAGACAGAGAAATACACAGCAGATGAAGGAGCAAGGTAAAACCCACCAGACCAAACAAATGAAGAGGAAACAGGAAGTCTACCTGAAAAATAATTCAGAGTAATGACAGTAAAGATGATCCAAAATCTCAGAAAATATAAGAAAGTATTAACAAGGACCTAGGAGAACTAAAGAGCAAACAAACAATGATGAACAACACAATAAATGAAATTATAAATTATCTAGAAGGAATCAATAGCAAAATAACTGCAGTAGAAGAACGGATAACTGACCTGGAAGATAAAATAGTGGAAATAACTACTGCATAGCAGAATAAAGAAAAAAGAGTGAAAAGAATCGAGGATAGTCTCAGAGACCTATGGGACAACATTAAGCAAACAAACAGTTGAATTATAAGGGTCCCAGTGAAGAAGAGAAAAAGAAAGGGTCTAAGAAAATATTCGAAAAGATTATAGTTGAAAACTTCTCTGATTGGGGAAAGGAAATAGTCAATCAAGTGCAGGAAGCACAAAGAGTCCCATACAAGATAAATCCAAGGAGGAACATGCCAAGACACATATTAATCAAGCTATCAGAAAATAAATACAAAGAAAAAATATTAAAAGCAGCAAGGGTAAAGCAAATAATAACATACAAGGGAATCCCCATAAGGTTAACAGCTGATCTTTCAGCAGAAACTCTGAAAGCCAGAAGAGAGTGGCAGGACATATTTAAAGCAATGAAAGGGAAAAACCTACAACCAAGACTACTCTACCCAGCAAGGATCTCATTCAGATTCAACAGAGAAATTAAAACCTTTACAGACAAGCAAAAGTTAAGAGAATTCAGCACAACCAAACCAGTTTTACAACAAATGCTAAAGGAACTTCTCTAGGCAGGAAAAACAAGAGAAGGAAAAGACCTCCAAAAACAAACCCAAAACAATTATGAAAAAGGTAATAAGAACGTTCATATCAATAATTTAAATGTAAATGGATAAATGCTCCAACCAAAAGACATAGACTGGCTGAATGGATACAAAAACAAGACTGGTATATATGCTGTCTACAAGACACCCACTTCAGAACTAGGGTCATGTACAGAACGAAAGTGAGGGGATGGAAAAAGATATTCCATGTAAATGGAAATTAAAAGAAAGCTGGAGTAGCAATTCTTATATCAGACAAAATAGACTTTAAAATAAAGACTATTACAAGAGACATAGAAGGACACTACATAATGATAAAGGGATCGATCCAAGAAGAAGATATAACAATCGTAAATATTTATGCACCCAACATAGGAGCACCGCAACACATAAGGCAAATGTTAGCACCCATAAAAGGGGAAATTGACAGTAGCACAATCATAATAGGGGACTTTAACACTCCACTCTCACCAATGGACAGATCATCCAAAATGAAAATAAATAAGGAAGCACAAGTTTTAAATGACACATTAAACAAGATGGACTTAATTGATATTTACAGGACATTCCATCCAAAAACAACAGAATACACTTTCTTCTCAAGTGCTCATGGAACATTCTGCAAGATAGATAATATCTTGGATCACAAATCAAGCCTTAGTAAATTTAAGTAAATTGAAATCATATCAAGTATCTTTTCCAACCACAACGCTATGAGACTAGATATCAATTACAGGAAAAAAACTGGAAAAAATACAAACACATGGAGGTTAAACTTACACTACTAAATGACCAAAAGATCACTGAAGAAATCAAAGAGGAAATCAAAAACTACCTAGAGACAAACGACAATGAAAACATGATGACCCAAAATGTATGGTATGCAGCAAAGGCAGTTCTAAGAGGGAAGTTTATAGCAATACAATCTTACCTCAAGAAACAAGAAAAATCTCAAAGAAACAACCTAACCTTACACATAAAGCAATTAGAGAAAGAAGAACAAACAAACAAACAAACAAAAAAAACCCCAAAGTTAGCAGAAATCATAAAGATCAGATCAGAAATAAACGAAAATGAAATGAAGGAAACAATAGCAGAGATCAATAAAATAAAAGCTGGTTCTTTGAGAAGGTAAATAAAATTGTTAAACCACTAGCCAGACTCATCAAGAAAAAATGGGAGAAGACTCAAATCAACAGAATTAGAAATGGAAAAGAAGTAACAAGTGACACTGCAGAAATACAAAGGATCATGAGAGATAACTACAAACAACTATATGCCAATAAAATGGACAACCTGGAAGAAATGGACAAATTCTTAGAAAAGCACAACCTTCTGAGACTGAACGAGGAAGAAAGAGAAAATATAAACAGAACAATCACAAGCACTGAAATTGAAACTGTGGTTATAAATCTTCGCACAAACAAAAGCCCAAGACCAGATGGCTTCACAGGTGAATTCTATTAAACATTTAGAGAAGAGCTAACACCTATCCTTCTCAAACTCTTCCAAAATATAGCAGAGGGAAGAACACTCCCATCCTCATTCTATGAGGCCACCATCAGCCTGATACCAAAACCAGACAAAGATGTCACACAAAAAAGAAAACTACAGACCAACATCACTGATGAACATAGATGCAAAAATCCTCAACAAAATGCTAGCAAACAGAATACAACAGCATATTAAAAGGAGCATACATCACAATCAAGTGGGGTTTATCCCAGGAATGCAAGGATTCTTCAATATACACAAATCAATCAATGTGATATACCATATTAACAAATTGAAGGATAAAAACCATATGATAATCTCAATAGACGCAGAAAAAAACTTTTGACAAAATTCAACTCCCATTTATGATAAAAGCTCTCCAGAAAGTAGGCATAGAGGGAACTTTCCTCAACATAATAAAGGTCATATATGACAAACCCACAGCCAACATTGTTCTCAGTGGTGAAAACCTGAAACCATTTCCTCTAAAATCAGGAACAAGACAAAGATGCCCACTCTCACCACTATTATTCAACATAGTTTTGGAAGTTTTAGCTACAGAAATCAGAGAAGAAAAAGAAATAAAAGAACCCAAATTGGAAAAGAAGAAGTAAAGCTGTCACTGTTTGCAGATGACATGATACTATACATAGAGAATCCTAAATATGCTACCAGAAAACTACTAGAGCTAATCAATGAATTTGGTAAAGTAGCATGATACAAAATTAATGCATGGAAATCTCTTGCATAACTATACACTAATGATGAAAAATCTGAAAGAGAAATTAAGGAAACACTCCCATTTACCACTGCAAATAAAGAATAAAATACCTAGGAATAAACCTACCTAAGGAGACAAAAGACTTGTATGCAGAAAACTATAAGACACTGATGAAGGAAATTAAAGATGATAAAAACAGATGGAGTGATACACCATGTTCTTGGATTGGAAGAATCAACATTGTGAAAATGACTATACTACCCAAAGCAATCTACAAATTCAATGCAATCCGTGTCTAACTACCAATGGCCTTTTTCACAGAACTAGAACAAAAAATTTTACTATTTGTATGGAAACACAAAAGACCCTGAATAGCCATAGCAATCTTGAGAAAGAAAAACAGAGCTGGAGGAATCTGGCTCCCTGACATCAGACTATACCACAAAGCTAGAGTAATCAAGACAATATGGTACTGGAACAAAAACAGAAATATAGATCAATGAAACAGGATAGAAAGCCCAGAGATAAACCCATGCACCTATGGTCACCATATCTTTGATAAAGGAGGCAAGAATATACAATGGAGAAAAGATAGCCTCTTTAATAAGTGGTGCTGGGAAAACTGGACAGCTACATGTAAAAGAATGAAATGAGAACACTCCCTAACACCATACAGAAAAATAAACTCAAATGGATTAAAGACCTAAATGTAAAGCCAGACAGTATAAAACTCTTAGAGGAAAACAGGCAGAACACTCTATGACATAAATCACAGCAAGATCCTTTTTGACCCACCTCCTAGAGTAATGGAAGTAAAAACAAAAATAAACAAATAGGACCTAATGAAACTTAAAAGCTTTTGCACAGCAGAGGAAACCATAAATAAGATGAAAAGACAACACTCAGAATGGGAGAAAATATTTGCAAATGAAGCAACTGACAAAGGATTAACCTCCAAAATATACAAGCAGCTCATGCAGCTCAGTATCTAAAAAGCAAACCAATCCAAAAATGGGCAGAAGACCTAAATAGACATTTCTCCAAGGAAGATATACAGATTGACAACAAACACATGAAAGGATGCTCAACATCACTAATCATTCAAGAAATGCAAATCAAAACTCCAAAAAGGTATCACCTCACACTGGTCAGAATGGCCATCATCAAAAAAATCTACAAACAATAAATGCTGGAGAGGGTGTGGAGAAAAGGGAACCCTCTTACACTGTTAGTGGGAATGTAAATTGGTACAGGCACTATGGAGAACAATATAGAGGTTCCTTAAAAAACTAAAAATAGAAATACCATATGACACAGCAATCACACTACTGTGCATATACCCTGAGAAAACCATAATTCAAAAAAATCATGCACTACAATCTCCATTGCAGCACTGTTTACAATAGCCAAGACATGGAAGAAACCTAACTGTCCATCGACAGATGAATGGATAAAGAAGATGTGGCACATATATACAATGGAATATTACTTAGCCATAAAAAGGAATGAAACTGAGTTATTTTTAGTGAGGTGGATGGAGCTAGAGACTGTCATACAGAATGAAGTAAGTCAGAAAAGATAAAAACAAATACCATATGTTAATGCACATATATGGAATCTAAAAAACAGGTTATGATGAACCTAGGGGCAGGACAGGAATAAAGACGCAGATGTAGAGAATGGACATGGGGAGGGGGATGGGTAAGCTGGGACGAAGTGAGAGAGTGGCACTGACATATATACACTACCAGAAGTAAAATAGATAGCTAGTGGGAAGCAGCTGCATCCCACGGGGAGATCAGCTCGGTGCTTTGTGTCCATCTAGAGGGGTGGGATAGGGAGAGTGGGAGGGAGGCGCAAGAAGGAGGAGATATGGGGATATACGTATACATATAGCTAATTCACTTAGTTATACAGCAGGAACTAAAACAACATTGTAAAACAATTATACTCCAATAAAGACATTAAAAAGAAAAAGAAAAAAGCCCACCACACATGCCCATGACCTCATACTGTCCTCACTCTTCTAACACAGGATAGAGAGTGAGAACATACAGGGCAAGAGAAATGTGGCATGGCCCAGGGAGGGGTCGGCCTCCAGGTGCTGCTCACATCTCTGCACTGCTCTCCCTCTGTACCCAGACCTCACAATCGCTTACCTGGATCAATGCCCTCTTCCCCACAGCCTCCTCCCTGGCCTCCTCCTTCTCCCCACCTCCAGCCTCACCCAGCTCTGTCCCAGCCTCCACAACCATCTGCTGTCAGCTCAGCCCAGATCATATTCCTCCTTGGGAAAAGAAACCCCAAGGGCCCCCAAAGTCTGGGGTGTGGTTCAGACTTCTTAGCCTTAGTGGTCAAGACCTAATGAAGCTGACAGTGGGTCATGCATGTCCAAGATCAATCCCGATGTCCCAGGATGCTACATCTCAGGAAACATCAGGTTCTCAGTTAACCCAGTGAAGTAGAAAGTCCTAGCAAGTTCCCGGCTCAGGAGGAGTCTCGTGGGGAAGAGACGCAAGGGGGCCTCACAGAAGAAGTACATCCTTTGCCTGTATTCTCCACTGAGGAGTCAAGGGGAAAGGCAAGCAGGAGAGGTTGTTGAGAATTCTGGGACCTATCCTGGGAGGAGCCACACCCCCCTGCCCAAAGCACAGGTGCGAGAGCTGAGTGTGCTCTGACCCAGCGCCCGACTCACAAGGCCCCTAACATGCTGAGGGGAGGGAGACAGTGGGGCAAATGGGAACAAGTTAGAGCCTGAGAACAGGGCTGAGGAGACTTCTCCCAAGCACCAATCCACTCTGGTAAGTGTGGTTGTGATATTATCTAAATATCTATCTGTCTATCTACACACAGTATAATACTGCCTTCTTTCTTTTGTAAGGTGCTTTATGCAAATGTGCATTCCCAGTTATGGGTTCATTTGGAAGCTTCCAAAACTTCCAAGTTCTCATTCCAGGCTCAGCCAACCTCAACCACGAGTGACTACCTCAGTGATGGAGGGAACATTGTTGCCAGGGCAAATTTCTCTCCTATCAAACTAGAGAACTTCAGGTACATACCTCATCTAAGGTCATGTCAGGTGGGGTGAGGAGGGGAGATCATCTCTCTGCAGAGGAGACCTCCCTTCCTGGCAGCTCACTGGGGCTCCCTGGAACTCATGGTGACCCAGGGGCAATGACAGATCTGGGGTTCAGGTAAGTACCTGTATCCCTAATTAATAGATGATGAATCTGAAGATGAGGGAGTTTAGGAAAGCTGCTTAAGCCAGAAAGCTATACTTAAGTATATAAATTCAATGTAATCCAAACAAAATTATCTTTTTAGGAAACTGATAAGATAATTGTAGGTGCTATTTGCAAGAATAAACAGAGGCTAAAATGATGATTATGAAATTAATCATAATAATAATGAGCTGCAATCATGATTACAAAATTAATCGAAAGTAATAATAATGGAACAAAAAAAAAGTGACAGAAGCTTGCTCTCTTGCTAACAATTAACACACAACAAAGCTACAGTAACTAAAATAGGGTCACACTAGTGAAGAGATGTAGGTCATAAACTAAAATGGCAGTTTTTAGCTGTACATTGGAATCATCTTGGAGTTTAAGAAAAAAATACAGATGTTCAGGTCTCAACCCCCACCCAAGAAATGCTGATTTTATTGGTCTAGACGGGGTGTAGCATGGGCTTCCCAGTTCAAAAGTGCTTCTTAGGTGATTCTAATGGGCATCCAGTTGTTGAGAATGACTAGTCTAAACAGAATCAACTGAAGAGCATATTACAAATGCATATTCCTGGATCTGAGCACACTGATTCAAGATCGCTGAGAAGAGGGTTGTATTGAAAGCAAGGTACACAACACACACTGAAATTTTATAATCACTAGAAAAAAATAGTCCTGAGTGCATGGAGGAATTTAGTAGATTATAAATGTGACATCTCAGTACACTGGAGGAGAGATTATCAAGGATGTGGGTTTAATTGATCAACCACTGGTGATTAAGTTGGATCTTGAGTTGACTTCTTTCGACAGAAACCATAAAAGAAATAAAGCTGACTAATTTATAATGTGGTGGAGTAAGCCCTTCTAGGCTTTCTAAGAAAGCCAGAAACTTTATATGAAACAGAAATTTGATAGATTTAACTACATGAAAATGAAACTAAATTATGAACTGCAAAAATACACAAATAAAAGGGACAAAGTGCAAAAGATAAAGTTGCCACACACATTACAGAAAAAAGCTAATAACCCTAATTTGCCAAAAATATTTATAAACCGAAAGGAAAAAAAAATTCAGTAGAAAATTCAGTAGCAAACGCAAGGAGGCGAGTGACAAAATAAAATGTATAAATTGTCAATATATACCATAAGGTATTCTACCTCATTAGTCATCAGAAATGCTAATAAGGGCCTCCCTGGTGGCGCAAGTGGTTGGGAGTCCGCCTGCCGATGCAGGGGATACGGGTTCGTGCCCCGGTCTGGGGGGATCCCATGTGCCGCGGAGTGGCTGGGCCCGTGAGCCATGGCCGCTAAGCCTGCGCGTCCGGAGCCTGCGCGTCCGGAGCCTGTGCTCCGCGGCAGGGGAGGCCACAGCGGTGAGAGGCCCGCATACCGCAAAAAAAAAAAAAAAAAAAAAAAAGAAATGCTAATAAAAGTAAAAATAACTCATGTTTTTTCACCCATCATATTAGAAAGGAGTAAAAGATTGATAAACTCCCAAAATAGCAGGAAAATTGAGATTCTCTTGCAAATTGGTATTCTTTTCTGGAGAGAAGTTTGTCAACAGAAATCAACTTTTTTTGTTGTTGCTGTTAAAGAAGCATGTCTTTGACCCAGCAATCCATACTCTTAGGAATTTATTCTAAGGAGATAATTGCTAAAGGGTGCAAAGATATGGGCTTGATGGCATCCATTAATGCTTTTATAATGAAATTCCGGAAACAACCTAACTATCTGTACATAAGTGAGTGTAACAATATACACACAAAAAGCCCTCATATTTGAAATAATACATCATGTATAGGTTTCCATTTATTAGAAAGATGCTACTCTCTCATACCTCCTCATTTTGTATACACTATTCCTTCTCCGTGGGCTGCCACTCTCCTCCACTTCCATATCTGGTTCACTACTGATCAGTCCCAAACCAGCTCAAATTGTCCTTTCCTCTGTGAAGTCTTTCCTGCCCTTCTGAGCCACATGAGTAGCTACCACCTCTGAACACTCAAGACATTCCTTTGCTACTTCCATGCTAGGATTGTTTAGTCACTTAGACCAGAAATATTTTATTGAGCACCTAGTACTATTTTGAGCACCTCTAAAGTAATTGACTCTTTACATGGCCAACTCTCCCACTGGATTGTGAGGCCCTGTAGAGCAGGAGCTGAGCCTGATTCATTCTGTTACCCCAGATTCCAACCTGGAGCCTCAGATGAGAAATATAAGCTTATTGAATGAAAGGAGGAATTGATAGATGATAGATAGATAGATAGATAGATAGATAAGGGACAGATGAATGGGTGGCTAGATAAATGTAGGATGGATGGATGGATAGAGAGAGGAAGGGATGGATGGATGGTTAGATGGAGTGAGTTAGTGATTTGGTGAGTGGCAGGGTGGGTAGATAAATGAATGTAGAAAGATGAGTGGTTGAGTGAATGGACTAAGTGCATAGATCAGTGAATGGATAAGCAGATGGGTGAGTGAGTGGACGGAAGGGGTGCAGTGTCCCTGAGTCCACCGGTTGCCATCCTTTCTCAGGAAGGACACTCAGAGAACTCTTACCATTTAACACTATTTGCACAACTATGTATATGACCCTACAAAGGGTTCAAAGTTGTGACGATTGGCTCTACCATATCAATACGAAACAATACGAAAACTCTATCTGCCAGGGTTCAATTTGGAAAACAGAAAGCAGAGAATCTGTTTCACAGACCTTGGAAATACTGAGAAGCCAACAGAGGAGAGAAAAGTAGCCCAGAGATTGGTAACAGCAGGAATCCTCTACCACGCCCAGGCAGGAGGGAGGAGAGGAGGGCTCAGTGTTACCAGACCCAAGAGGCAGAGTCATTCAGTGGCAGCTGGGACCACAGTGGGGTCCACCAGTGGGAGGTAGTCACAGAGGAAATGCAACCAGTAACCAAACAAGTGGGGCTTTTCCTCCTTTCCTAACTCCTGGGCCTCCCACTGGCCAAACCCACCAGGGACCCAGCTGACAGAGGAACCTGGGAAAGTGGACATAGGCATCGGCAGAGAAGGAGGGGTGAGGAAGGGATCTGAGGACCAACTGGCCAACACCCTGCACATCCTACAAAATTGAAATCCATACATATTTAAATGTATCTGCAATGTCACATCCTTTATGTCAGCCAAGCAACTGCAAAGGAACACTTACATACATTATGAATAAATTGTTGGGAGTGTGTACATTTTAATATGTCTGATGTGATGGGAGTGGGAGAAGGGGATGCTGGGGACAGTGAAGGCCTAAGGTGATACTCCTGACACTCTCTGCCTTTTGTGCACATTTCAAGGCCCAGCTTCCTCTTCTCTAGTTGAATGACTCTGGGCAAATTACACAGTTTCCTCATTTTTAAAAATTCATGTTATTTTTTTTCCTGAATCCTGTGAAGTTAAAGTGAAGTTGTTTTGTGGAAATGCCCTGAAGTGTACCTGACATGGCAGAAGTCACTATGGTTTCTGAGAGACACTGGCTCAACCAGAGGAAGCAGGCATAGGGTATCTAGGTGGGCCACTTTGTATTGGTATCAAAAGTCTTAACATGTGTTTCTTCTTTGAACTAAAAATCCCACCTCCATCAACTACTACTGGAGAGATAATGGTGGAAAGGGGCAAGATTTAATGACAAGGACACTCACCTTAGTGTATTTATATTAGTGAATACTTTATATTCCCATATGTTGAGCAAGAAGGGATAAGGTAACTTAGGGAGCATCACCCATGATGGAATGTAGGGCATATATGTGTTTATGTATGTGAACATAAATTGTTTTCAGTTGTAATCTCTACAATAAAATTATGAGTAATTTTTCTTTTCTCTGTTTTTTAAAAATTTTATCAGTGTTCTAAAAAATTCTACTTAATAACTTTCATAACTTTTGTAATAAAACTGCAATATATGTTTAATGACAGCCCCTCTCACTCAGAGCCACTGCTCAGAAAAGGACAATGGAGCAATAGGACTACAGGAACTAAGGGCAGATAATGATTGAGGTCTTTGTCCATGTGGTTCCTCTGCTTGGTGATGAACTAGACACTCATGGCCCCCATGTGTTGGAGGTCACAGTCTGGCTGGAAAAGTGGGTCTTCTAAGCTGTACCTCCAGAGTCTCTCTCTAGTCTGCTCCCTGCATGACCACCCTTTGGTGTCATAGGTAGAAACCCTCATGGTCCACAGGGACATTAAGTCCCTGCATCAGGGCCATTCACAGGGAGTTTAATGCAGCCACAGGCATACTAGATAAGGTTCTATTTCTCTGAAGAAGTCAAACCAAAGGGAGAATATATATATAGGAGAATATATATATCTCTATATATATAATATCTGTCTATATATATATATATATATATAGAGAGAGAGAGAGAGAGAGAGAGAGAAAGATATAAGAAATTGGTTAACTTGATTACGGAAGTGGTGGGCAAGTTTCAAGATCTGCAGGGTGACTTGGCAAACTGGAGACCCAGAGAAGCTGATGGTTTAATTTAAGTCTGAGTTCAGTGGCCTGAGAACTAGGAGAGTCAATAGTGTAAGTTCCTGGGCTTCCCTGGTGGCACAGTGGTTGAGAGTCCGTCTGCCGATGCAGGGGACACGGGTTCGTGCCCCAGTCCGGGAAGATCCCACATGCCGTGGAGCGGCTAGGCCCGTGAGCCACGGCCCCTGAGCCTGCGCGTCCGGAGCCTGTGCTCCACAACGGGAGAGGCCACAACAGTGAGAGGCCCACGTACCGCAAAAAAAAAATAGTGTAAGTTCCCATCCAAAGGCCAGCAGGGTAAAGCCCCAGAAAGAGCTGATATGATATTTCAGTTCAAGTCCAAAGTCAGTCAGCCAGGAAGAATTCCCCCTTACTTGGGGGTAGGGTCAGTCTTTTTGTTCTATTTGGGTCTTCAACTGATTAGATGAGGTCCACCCTCATTGGGAAGGACAATCTGCTTTACTCAGTCTACCAATTTAAATGTTAATCTCATTCAAAAACATTCTCACAGAAACACCCAGAATAATCTTTGACCAAATATCTAGGCACCCTGTAGCCCAGTCAAGCTGACACATAAAAATAACCATCATAATACCTAACATGTTTGTAGAGATTTTGTATTTTTTAATTTACCTTTATTAATTTATTTGTTTATTTATTTTTAATTTGAGAAAGCTTCAGTGCATTCCTGGTATTCAGTACCTGCTAAGAAAATGCTAAAGCAGGAGGTGGTAGATGAGACTCAGGAAGCTTCAACTGAGTGCCTTTCTTAGCAGGCTTGTTTGTGGCCTTGGAAGAGCCCTGGGGAACCCCTTCACCTGCCTGGGTGTCAGTGTCTTTTCTGTGAAAGGAGGGATGAGCATATAGCCCTGGATACCCTGCCAGTTCTCTAAGGTAAAATGTATCCTCTGAGCCTACATTCAATTTTGACTAAGATTGTGAAGCAATGATCTAAAGCAAGCATCAGCAAACCCCTTTTTTTTTGCAAAGGATCAGATAGTAAATATTAGGCTCTGTTGCCCAGATTGTCTCTTGAAATTATCCAACTTTGCTCTTGAACACACACAGTTCCACAGACAATGAACAAATAAATCAGACTAGCTATGTTCCAAGAAAACATTATTTACCAGTCAGGTGGTGGGTTGGATTTGGCCTGTGGGCCATAGTTTGCAGACCCCTGGTCTAAAGTAAGCTGTGTTTCCAAAGGCTTTAATTAGTGACTTCGATAAAAATTCAGATAAAAAATAATGGTGATGAAGAGAATACATACCTCTTTTTTTTTCCTTTTATATCAGGTGTATGTGTTTCTCAGATGTTAAAATTATTTTTTTAAAATTTTTAACTGTGTTCAGCAGAATAATATCTCCTGCCCTCAAACATATCCGTACCCTAATCCTCAGAACCTGTGACTATGTTACCTAACATGGCAAAGGAGATGTTGCAGATGTGGTTAAGGTTATGGCCTTGAGATGGAAGATTATCCTGGATTATCTCAGTGAATTCTGTCAGATCACACGAGTCCTTAAAAGTGGAGAACCTTTCCAGTTGACAGAGAGATTTGAGGGCAAGAAGGATTCAACCCTCTGTTGCTGACTTTGAAGATGGAAGAGGGGGCCAAGAGAGCCAAGTAATGCCAGGGGTCACTAGGAACTGAGAAAGGCAAGGAAAGGATCCCTTTCTTGGAGCCTCTGGAAGGAGCACAGCCCTGTCTAGACCTTGATTATAGCCCCTTGAGACCTGTAGAACCACAAGATAATAAATGTGTTACTTAAGCCACTAAGTCTGTGGTAGTTTGTTACAGCAGCAGTAGAAAACTAATATACTAACTCCTGAGAAAAAATTGGAAAACACTAAGTCTAAACTATCACCCATAAAGCCACTCAGGGATACCCACTATGAACAGATAGGTAATTTTTTTCAGGTTTTTCTGTATGTATTCAGAAAGTTAGAGAAAGAAAGAGAGAGAAATATGAATACATTAGGTACATTGGCTATAATTCATATCCTATGTTATTTCATTTAACGTTTTAACAGAATTGTCCTGTGCTAATAAATTTTCTTCATAAACATGTTTTCTAGGGCCTCCCTGGTGACGCAGTGGTTGAGAGTCCGCCTGCCGATGCAGGGGAAACGGGTTCGTGCCCCGGTCTGGGAAGATCCCACATGCCGTGGAGCGGCTGGGCCCGTGAGCCATGGCCACTGAGCCTGCGCATATGGAGCCTGTGCTCTGCAATGGGAGGGGCCACAACAGTGAGAGGCCCACGTACCACAAAAAAAAAAAAAAAAACAAAACATGTTTTCTAGTATAGATGAGTGATAATTTATTCACTTTCCTCCTTTTTCATTGCTTCTAATCTTTCCACTAGAATAAAAATTGCCAAGGAGAAAATTCTCGTACATATTGAAGTGTTAGGGTGTTATAAGGTTACTGTCTCTTTTTGCCATAAAAGTTGCAACTATTTTTTTCCAGTTTTGTTTGATGTTAATTTATTCAAGGTCATTTTTGATGGATAGAAATCTTACATTTTGTTTTAATCCAATAGATCAGTGCTTCTCCGACACTTCTTTTCTTCCATGGCTGGAAAGGCAAATTCCCACTCTCAGATTTGTGTTTTCTTCTAGTTCTTTTAAGAGTTTGTGTTTTCAATTTTATCTTTGGTCTAGCTGGTGTTTGTTTAACTTCCCAAATAATTATATACCACTAAGCAGTGTTTCTATCAACATCTATTACATGATTCTTAACTTTAGCATTGGATATTTGAGACCCATACCATACCCTACTGCTTGTAAAATGCAGATTTTCCCCATGTTAGCCTCTCTGAAATCTGGAGGACCTTATAGTCGCTAGTGTTTAAGGTCTTCGCTGGCTCCACTTGAAGGCTAGTTCTTCCAGAGGTTTGCACTGGTCTCGCCATCACATGAGGGCACTACAGGCCCAAGACCAGTTTAGGTTTACAACCTGGAGTTCTTTTAGACTTCACTCTGCAACACTAGATGAGTATTAGCTCCAATTCTAATTCTCAGGGGAGAAGTATTCTCCACCCTCCACTCAGTGCCAAGGTTAAGACACACATACATTTCTTTTTTGCCCCATTCTGCATGATGGGTTTCTTTCAGGTGGACATTTACAGAAGATGTAGCCAGAGGAGTTCCCCTATTAGATTGCACCCTGGGAATTTTTCTTGTTATTGGTACATATAATAACACTATGTTTTATAATCAATAATGCATCTTAGAGTTGAGGAAATATGGTATATCATATATAACATGTAGTGTATCTTGGGTTCAGTTTCTGGATTACCTAGTCTGTTTTACTTTGCACCAGTATAATGGTGCTTTGAATTTTTTTTTTTTTTAATATCTAGTAGGACAATTTCTTCCTCATTACTCTTTCCTTCTAAAATGTTCCTGACTATTTTTTTTTCATTCCAGATTAAGATTAGAATTAATGCTTCACGTTCTCACACATCATCCATATCAATAAATTAATAATTTTTTAAAAAGCTCTGTGAGATCTTTATTGGATCTTTATTAACTTTATTAATGAATATGGGAAGAATTGATATCTTCACAATATTCAAAAGCTAATATATTTCTTAATCAAAGATCAGTATATTTTATCATTTTTAAGACTCATATCTTTTGTATCATTAACATTTTATTCATATAAGTTCTTTCATATTTCTGGTTAATGACATTTTTTCTAGTTATATATTTTAGTGCTACTGAGAATAGATTTTTGTTTTCATTAATTTTCTATTTGGTTATTTTTTGCATACAGGATAGCTGATTTTTTTTTGTATTTTGATTTTGTAACTAGCTACCTTTTTGAACTTTCTTAATCATTCTCAAGTGATTGTAAATAACCTTCAACTTTTAGATTGATCAAAATTTTTAAATACAGATTCTTTAGGAAAACCAGAGAAACACTGCCATGTTAAATGAATGCATTGTTTAAAAAAATGCATTTTGATGTTTAAAAAGTCCTACATCTTAGAATGAAGGAACTTAGATATTATAAACAGAACAATCATATTATTGACATATAATGATAGTATCATCTGTTCTCCTGGTTTCTCCTCTTATTTCTCTCTTACGTGTTATTTTACTGGCTAATATTAGTGATATTGTTCTTGATTTTAATAAGAAGGCCTCTAGTGCAGTGGTTTATAATTACCTAATTTTTCTTGAGTGTGGGGAAGGTCATGACCCTTTTCAAAATCTGCTGAAAGATGTGCAGATAAAAGCAAATGTGAACCCACACCCAGACTCCGAGAGTCTAAGCTTTCAAAATTCTCCCAACCCCCATAGACTTCCACGAACCACGAAAAGTCCATGAAACCTGATTAGAGATTCTTTCTCTAGGGTTTTACCTCTTGGAGGAATGTTAAATGTTAATTTAAGATAGATAATCTTTGCCCGATTAAGCCATTCTCTTTATTTCTATTTTATTTTTCCCCTTAAAATCAGTAATCAATGTTGAATTCCTGTAAACACCATCTGGGTATTGCAGTGGGATGCATCACTCCTCCCATTTCTCCAGCCCGCCCTGTATTCACACACTTCGCAGTTTTTCTGACTAGAGAAAGAGTAGGTTTCTCTGCCCCATTGTCATTGGGCTCAGATCCGTGAACTTCTTTGGCCAAATGGATGTCCAAGCAGAAGTTCAAGATGTACATGTGTGGCGGACATCCCATCTTGTTCTTCTGTCATTACCACAAGAAGAGCATCTTCCAAAGTAAACCTCTACTACAAACAGAAAGAGAGATAGATGAACAGACCTGGCTCTAAACTTTAGGGTGGAGCCAAGACATAGTCCAGGAACTGTTCCAAGCTCCTAGGGACCACCTTTGGGGCCACCTTCAGTTCCTTGTCATGTGGCACTTTCCAGGGAGCCATGTCTCACCACAAGGAAACTTGATTCTTCAAAGCCAGCAAAAGAGGGTGGTGGTGGGGGTTAGGGAAAGTGAGAGTCTCTGCTCTAGATCCTTTTATGAAGGGCTTACCCGATTAGGTCAGGACCACCCATAATAACCTCTTTCGATTAACTGGACACCAGCTGATTAGGAACTAATTACACCTGCCAAACCCCTTTATCTTTGCCTTATTCTATTGATTAGAAGCAAGTTACCATTCCCACCCATAGTCAGAGGGAAGAAATTACACAACTTCATTGGGGATCATCTTAAGATTCTGCCTACTACAATCATGTATTTGTTATTTTTATCTACTAATGTTATTATTTTACTATTTACTATGTCACTAATAATAGTTTATCTACTAATATAACACATTAATATAGTTAATGCAAATTAATTATTATTAATTAATATAGTTAATTCAAAGTGGTTTAACAGGTAAAGATTACATTAACATATTAATATAATTAACCATATTACTGGATGGCTAATATGATTAATTATATTAATATGTTAGTATAATCTTTACCTGTTAAATCACTTTGCATTCCTGGAATAAATCCCATTTGGTCCTAATTTATAATTTAAAATACTGCTAATTATATTTCATTGGTAGTTTCACTTGTTCTTTTATTCTCATATTCAAATAGGAGATTGAGCTGTAGATTCTTGGCCATCCTTGTTGAGTTTGATTAAAAAAAGTGAGGATAACATTGTGAAACACATTCAGAAATCTATAGTATCCTTCAGGGCTCAGTGAGGAAAAAAGAACTACCACAGATATTAAAAAAGAATGAAAAATTATATGGTCAGGAGAGGATCATGGGAGTGAAAGGTGAGGTGTGGGGAAAGTTGGAGGATCAGAGAAACCATTACTGATCTCTTCAGCCTTACTGGCTGGCTGGCTGGGCAAATTAGAGCTTGTGGAAAAATCTGAAAAGCCATAAGTACCTGTAGCTAATGTAGCGTATGTGGCCAGAGGTCCTGAAAGAGGTCCTTCAGGGGGAACTGTGCCTCTGCATGCTTGCAGCCAAGCAGTGGTGTAGTCTTGGGGAGTGCTATGGGAAGATAAGCTAGGAGTAGAGTGACAGTAGAGTGAAGCCATCCTGGGCACCCGCAGGCAGCTCTGCATTGGTCTGTCACTTTGTCTACCTCAACCTCTGCTTCCTTCCCACATTCCAGGCTGTTCTGAGAAATGCATGTCCCAACCTCAGACAAGAACAGCAGAGACAAGTTGACATCACACAAGCCAAGCCCATCTACTCTCATTTTCTGAGGTCAGAAATGATTTAAACAGCATGAGAATGGTAAACTCCTTGAAAGATTGAAAGGACTAACTCATAAACCTGTGGATGCTGGACAGGGTGACAAATAGGCAAGAAGCAAGAGACACATAGGAAGCAAGGTTGCAGGTCTGGCAGGGAGAGGGAAGACTCCAGACTAAGTAGTAGTTCTCTGTGTGCTCACAGGAGATTGGGCTGACAGCTAGCGTAATGGTCAAACTACTCCCTCGAGCAAAAGACAGGTAGGTCCATGCTTGAAGAGTGCATGGAATGGGAAAATCTGCTTTCCTTCACCATCTTTAGAGTTGTAGCCTTCGCTTATCAAATTTTAAGTTTTTGTTTTTTAAATAGAGGTTTTAAGCAAAGAAAAAGAATATTGTCTTTACTAGGAAAGATGAATTCATTTCCTTTTATTGTCAATTTTTTGTTATTGAGTTAAAGATCTTAATTCAGTCAACTTGTTCAATGATGTACTCCTGCCTCACTGGTTCTTTACCTTATGCTTTCTGGATTATATATTCTTTTAAAGCTTTTTCTTTAATTATTTTAAATGTACACATGATGACATTAATTCTAGTAGTGATTTTCTAAAATTAGAGAAACTAAGATGGAAGTATGGTGCTAAATATTTGAAAACATAACTAGGTCTGGCTTCATACTTGTTGTAAATTCCTTGTCTGATAATTCCAAAATCTGTGTCAAATCTAAGTCTGTTTCCAATGCTTTTTTTTTTTTTTGTCTCTTCAGACTGTGTTTCATCTTGCTTTTTAGTGTGCCTTGTAATGTTTTGTTGAAAGTCAGACATATGATGGGCAGTAGGAGCTGAAGTAAATAGGCCCTCAGTGTGAGGATTTATGTTTATCTAGCTAGGACTTGGGCTGTTTAATGTTTGTTCTAGATGTAAGTACCAGAAGCTTCACATTCTTCCAGGGTTCATGTTTTTGTCTCCCTTCTCAACTTTGGGCTTCCCTATGGACTCCTCTTCAGATACAGTCTGCATCTTGCAACTCATAAAGCTGTGATCCACTGTTACTGTACTAACCCTGTTGGGGGGTGGTAAGGTGTGGGGGAGAGGACCATTCTATAATCTTCTGATTAAATCTCAATATTGTAGCATTTCTCAGTGTTGTGACCCTCACAGGCATCTTTTAGGTGGCGTAGTTTTTTCTTCTCTGCTCCCTACTCCCTTCTCTGGCTGTAGCATTCCTGAGCAATTTCTCTGAAGCCCTGATCCTTGTTGACTATGTTTCCATCCCTACCCCATGTTTAGGTGCAACAAGAAGGCTGGAGGGGGCTTGAGTGGAGAAAAATGTCCTTCCTCCAGCTGCAGTGAAGTTTCAGAATTGTGCTCTGTCAAACTCCTTTTCCCTAGAGAGCAGACCTTTGCTATGGAGAAGGCTTGCTTCCCCTCCCATTGCCAGAGCCATAAAGGAGTCTTCCTCTAGTCTCACCATGAGAACCTGGTGGGGTTCCTGGAGGTCAAGCTCATAAAGCTGCGGGGGCCTCCCTAAGACTTCAGCCTCAGAAGTTTCTCACTCTCACACTAGTTCGCACTCAGTCTCTAGCAGTTCATCAAAGTTATCATTTAAGGGTTTCTACCAGTTTATGGCTCCAGTGGCTTCAGCTTCAGTTAAGCAGATTCCTGTTTCTGCATCTCTCTGGATGCACCTGTCTCTCCAGATTTCAAGATGGCTCTGTCCTGCCACTCCATTTCTCTCACGCATCCAAGAAAAGTTGTTTATTTTCAGTTTGTCCGACTTTTGTGGTTGTTAGGACAGGAACAGTGACTTCCAAGCTCTTTTCGTATTGAAACTGAAACCAGAAGCCTTCAGTACTTTTTAACTTAGACACAAAAAGGAGTCTTTTATAGATTATTTTGCTTAATTCAGATGCAGACTCTAACCACTCACTGAAAATATGGAAATTAGCAGCCTAAGGTTCATTGAATCAAATTAAATACATCTTTTTTTAAATATATATAAATTTATTTATTTATTTGTTTGTTTTTGGCTGAGTTGGGTCCTCGTTGCTGTGCATGGGCCTTCTCTAGTTGGGGCGAGCGGGGGTCACTCTTCGTTGTGGTGCACGGGCTCCTCATTGCAGTGGCTTCTCTTGTTGCGGAGCATGGGCTTTAGGCACACGGGCTTCAGTAGTTGTGGCACATGGGCTTAGTTGCTCCCCGGCATGTGGGATCTTCATGGACCAGGGCTTGAACCTGTGTCCCCTGCATTGGCAGGTGGATTCTTAATCACTGAGCCACCAGGGAAGTCCCTAAATACATATTTTTAAGGGTGTTTCTTTTTAGAGTGAGAAGAGATGTCAATATTGTCCTGGGCAGAAGCATCACAGACTTTTGTCATCGGTCACGCATATTACAATATAATGTCTGTGTACATCTTCCTTTGTCTACTCTTAAAGATATCATCAAGCTAGACTTCATGGCTTTCTTAACAAAGATGGAAAATAGTGCTATTAGTGACGTCTAATGGTTCTCCTGATGTCACAGAACAAAGATGCCCATCTGCTTCCCATGTTCCATGAACCTGGGAGGGGACAATCATGATAAATAGATAGAGCCTGAGGGAAATGCCAGAATTTAAATATAAATAGTCAATCATAATAAACAATAGTTATTTCTCAGAAACATGTATGAGAAATATAAACTTTGAAATGAATTGGAACAAGATTTAAGATGCAAATTTGTACCGTATAGGCCTGTTGAGATAGGAATTGAAGGGCAGGATGGAGCCCTGTGACAACAGACCAGCCTGTAGAATAGCATGGCCTAGTATTCAAACCAGACTTCTCAAAGATAGACTGGGTATTTGCCTAACGTGGCAAGACTAGAGAATTTAAGGAGGAGGGAACTCACTTTGGTTGAATACTTACTGAACCACATTTCATTCACTCACTTTTTTATTCATTAATTTGAATGAATTATTGAGTTCCTACTACATACCATGCACTGCTCTTGGTGCTGCCAACTGAAAAGTAAGTGGGATCTGATTTGTTCCTTTGGGGAGATTATAATCCCGTGTAGAAGGCAGACAGATAGCCAGGGAACTACATTGCATTGTGATATGTGCTAAGAGAGGATACCCTGCAGATTTCTCTGGAATACCCTAGGAGGAGTCCGAGCCCTGCCAAGATTGGGGCAGGGGATGCCAGGAAGGGCATCCTGCAGCAGGACATGAGATGCCAGGGAAGAGAATGAGCATGGGATGAGAGGGAAGAGTAAGCCTGGCAGAAGAAGAAGGCCTGGAGTGTGGAGGAGCTTGACTTCTTCAGGAGTTGTTGGGTTCAGTGTGGGCGCCACTTAGGTCCTGTCAGTGGGTCAAGGATAAAGCCTTCATCCTTGTGCGATGGGAGCCAAGAAGAGATTCCAGCAGGAGAGCCACATGATCAGATCTGAGCTTAAAGGAGACCATGGTGGCACGTAGGAAAAGGATGGATGTGCATAGGACTGGTGGCATGGAGGCCAGGTGAGAAACTCATGTAGAAGTGACGAGGACTCAAAGTTAAGGGTAGCAGTGAAGAAGGAGAGAAATGAAAGGATCAAACAGATATGAAGAAGGTGATGTGGGCAGCAGTTGTTGGCTGCTCTGGTGGAGGAAGTGAGGAAAGGGAAGCATATGCAGGATCTGGGTCTGAGCTGTAGTAATGGAGTGATGGGTGGTCCTACTGACGTGATGAGGAACAGAAGGGAGTTCGAGGAACAAGTGAAGTTTGGGTTGTGTTGATGGGGCATCCAGGTGCATGCATCCAGAATTTGGAATTGAGGAGGGACCTCAGCTTGGAAGTTGCCATAAGCTAGACAAGGGGTTCTGAAGCAGACCTTGTCAGCACCCCAATATTCTCTAGGCTCACCCACAAGTTGGGTGCTGTGTGTGCCTCCCATTCAGGCCTGTGGCTTTCTGCCTCTCTTTGTTTGAGCTATTCTCTGGCCTTGGACGCTGCCTGGCACCTGCACAGAGCAGGCCCAAAGTGCTGGGATGGAGGTAGTGTAGTGTAATGTGTCACAGGTTAGCCCTTGTTAAAACTCAGATTCCTGAGCCTCCAGAGACTCTGATTTAGTAGGTTTGGTGGGAAGGAAGGGGGCAAGATTTGCATTTCTGGGGCTTCCCTGTGAGTCCGCCTGCTGATTCAGGGGACGCGGGTTCCTGCCCCGGTCCGGGAAGATCCCACATGCCACGGAGCGGCTGGGCCCGTGAGCCATGGCCGCTGAGCCTGCGCGTCCGGAGTCTGTGCTCTGCAATGGGAGGGGCCACAACAGTGAGAGGCCCGCACACCGCAAAAAAAAAAAAGAGGCAAACAGCTCTCTGTGCAGATTGAGTTCACGCGCAGGGGAGCAGCCTCCTGCAGCGGGCAAGGAGAGAAAGGGTTGTCGGTGGCAGGAAAGGAGGGGACCGTCAAAAGCTCAAGCTCTCTAGAGAAGCAGGTGAGTGTGAAAGGTGACTGCACGCTTGAGGTGTCTCCAGAAGAAGGTAGGATCGGGGGCACTTGGCGTGACCCAGGCACTGCAGAGAGTGACCAAGAGGAGGGCAAGAGTCCACAGAAGATACAGACAACGCTTCCAGGAAGCTGGACAGTGAGGGGTGGCGGAGACAGTCTGCAGCCCAGGAGGGCAGTGGGACAGTGGGAAGAAAGAATTTATTTCTAAACATTGATGAAAAAGCCAGTGGCCCAGAAATGTTTAAAGACACGTGACATTCTCTCATCTCTGTTTTAAACATGGAAACTGAGGCTCAGGAAGTAAAGGAACTTGTCCAGGTTCACTTAGCCCATTAACCACAGAACTGGAAGTTGGCTTCAGTCTGTCTTTTTTCTGAGTACCCTTTCCAATGCATCGTATTTCTTAGAATTGTTGAAAAGTCTTTGATGCCACACCTTTCCACCACTGCAATGCTGGATTAAAATCCCTCTCTTGGGTCCTTTCTCACAGTTTCTCAGGGTCACATGAGAGTTCAAAGTCCCAGGAAGGGGCAATTCAATCAAAGCGAGTGGATGGGTCAGACATCAGATGTGTCTTTGACAGGACGTTGAACGTACTGAGTGCCTGGGGTAAAGCAAAGGGACGGTCCAGAAAGTGGACAAGACAGCCAGCCAGCAAAGACAGTCCACTGGAGTTTTGCCTGGACGTGGCTGGCAGTAAAGACACCCATGTCTTGGTCCCTTCTTCTGTCCTCTGATGACCCGGTGGAGGTGCTGGGCCCATGCAAGTCTGTTACCAACCTTCTCCAGAGGGCGGGAAACCTGTTCCGGTGAGCACAGGAGTGAGTACTAGGTCCAGGGAAAGGCGCACAGTGGCCAGGCTTCAACCTGCGTGCCCATCTGGGGAGCACGTGGAGAGAGTAGCTATTCATGTGCACACAGGGACACTGCAGTCCTTGGCTTCGCGGAAGCCGCCACCCACGTATGCCCTCTGCCCTCTCCCCATGTGGACCCTGACTGGAAAGGCCCTGGTTGCCAAGACATGGGAAAACTGACAGCATGAGGACATTCAGCAAAGGAACCAAAGTGCTGTAAGAGAAAACAAAGCCTAAACTCTGGCCACAGCAGAAAGCCAACTGCTAGACTCCCAGGAAGGCTGGCCCGGTCTATGATCACTGTCTCCTGTCACTGAGAATGTCCTGCCTCCCTTCCTATGATTAACTGTGTTGAAGAGAGAGGGGAGACAGTGAAGAAAGTGGTGGGCACAAGACTTGCAAGCTTAGTAAATTCCACAGCAGAGACAGGGAGGAAATGTGACCCTGGCATGGAGAGTGGCTTTGCAAGTCTGGGGAGCACCAGCCCACCTTCTTTGCCCAGCGAAAATACAGCTGGCATGGACCACAAAATATCGGAAGGAAAATTAGGACCTGATGCAAACAAAGCTATCAAATACCAACATTTGACATGAATAAAAATTCATCCAGTTTATAACTCATATACTCAAACCCTAAATTTAACCTGTTAGAATATTCTATGTTAAGGAGTATCTCATTCAACCTTCCAGAAGCAAGGCATGCAGCCTTAGCAGGTCAGAAGTCACTGCCTTCAACAGTTCTTCTCTGCATGCAAGTCAAAGAAGTACTGAGCTATTCCAGGGGGTCAGAACCAAGTCCCCAAAGCCAGACTCACAAAAAAGTGTGCATGATGGTTTCCCATCTAAAAGGGAATGGCCACGTCCTGTGACATGTCTGTCCTGCTTTTACCTAGTTACCTAGTAGGTGCTCAATAACTGAGCAGTATTGGTTCTATTCTCACCTACATTTTCCTTACAATTTTATCATTAGCAAAAGTCTCTCCTAAACACCATTTATTTTAAAGAATCATGGTAAGGCACTTAATTTGATTTTAGTACTCATTTCTATGCTGTATTTATTTAGCAATTTAAAAATAAAGCATAGCTTAAAACGAGTTAAGCTAAGCTTAAAGCAACGGGTTTGATAATTTATGTAAGCCATCAAACTAATGGGAGAGATCCAAGGTGAGACCAGTCAGGGTGAGGGTGGAATAGATAGACAGAAGGGAAGGAATACCAGCTGGAAAAGAAGGGAAGAAGGCTGTTCCATGATGTAGCCAAAATGCTGCAAAGAACTGGGCCCATCTCTCTGGGCATTTTTCACTGGCCCCCCTCCTGGGCAGGTGGGGCAGGAACGGGGACTTCCACGGACCCCTTGCACAGAGAGCCCTTGCCCTTTCTCCAGCTGAGTTCGCCTGCCCTCCCCAAGTTGTCCTAAACCTGAGACAAAAGACAACATGATTTTCATCCAGATTAATGCAATATTTTGTTTCTGTTTCTGAATGTTGTGTTAAGAACTAGGAGTCCTAAAAATTAAATTTAGCCAAACATATTCACTTTCTCCATTCTCACTGTGTTCATTTTTTTGGTCTGTTTCTGTCCACTCTCACTTCCTGAACAAGGAAAGAAATATTAGCTCAGTTTAAAAAAGTAAAAAAAAAAAAAACCCACGGACAGAAGCATGCCCTTCTTCTCTGGTTCTTAGCATTCTGGAACGCACCTGTGCTAAAATATGAAGAAATAAAACAAATATAAATTATGCATTTTCCAACTTAATTTAAAATGCATTATGTTCTGCTTTGTTCTCTGGAATTAGTCTTATTAAGGGGACAGATCTGTATGGATTAATTTTGAGTCAGTTTATTCACTTCTTTGTAATTCAGGGGCAAGGATTTTTGTCCCCAGGCATCAAATTAATTTTTTTTTTTTTTTTTACTGTAAGTAACACATACGAAATATAGACCTCTTTGTGTTATTTCTTTGTTTACCTAGCAAGCGACATATGCCCATGTTATGTTTCCACCAAATCTTAAACCTCTCCTTTTATAGAGCAAAACTTTCCAAATGATTTTTAAAGCAATGGAACCATTGTCACAATATTTGAGCTGGGCACAGTCATACCATTATCCTCTTCCTGGTATTAATTTCTAGGGAGATCCACATGGCCTCCCTCCAATTCAAACTCCGAGGCAACCAGCCTCTGGCCCCTGCCTTCCCAATAATTTTGGCAACATGTGAATTGATATTTTACGACGATTTAAAATATGTACCAAATCATCATTTTTAAGCATTGTTTGAGTACAGTCATTCTTTGTTCTGCTTAGACGTTTTAAATCTATTTTTTTGCCCCCTATACTGAGCAAGTAAATAGTCTGAATTCTTAATTAGTCTTCTTTAAACAAAATACCCCTTCATATGCACTAATAAAGACTAAGGATCATTCCCCTCTTGTTTAAATAACTGCTTGCTGTAGTATAAAATTGTAAGAGACACGATGCAGATCAAGTTGCGGGCTTGAAGTGGGGAAGAGGAACAAGCCGTGCCATAATAAGCAGATTTTAATGATTTACTATAAATCAGCATTTTTGCCCTGTCAGTGAGATTGAAGAGGCAGACAGCTCCTCACATGTCTGCCGAGCAAATGTCTTCCTGATGAATCATGTGCACTGAATCACTGATCACAACATTCAAATAATGAGGGAAACATATACACAGCCTCCCGATGGCTGCTCCAAGGCAGCAGGAATATATGTTTTTTCGTTGTGTGGTAGTTAAACCCTTACATCGATCCTTGGAGGGTTCCACGGAGGGTAATGGAAGTGTATATTACCGGGTTAACCGTGGATGCCCTAACGTGGGCTCATCTGCATAAATGCTTTGCCCCACCCCCAGACTTTTGATGAGAATCTAATCTAGTCTGGAGGAGAAGGGGGGGTCAGCAGAAAGACAGGCTGCAGTAATAAACCTAAAGGTAAAGAATCTGGCCACAGAAACCCGTAGAAATCAGAGCTAATTTCTGTTAGGTCAAAGGTCACTCGGTCTGGGGGCAGCTTTTTCAATGCTCCCCTCTGTCAGGCTCCCTCCTGCCCAAAGCGCCATCTCATCACTTGCTCTATCAGTGTCTGATACTCCCCCCAAAGATAAGGTTTCAGTGCTTGGACCCATCCCTGGGGAGAAGCTCTTATTTGGAAACGGTGTACTGAACCCCCAGACTAGACCAGGGGGCCAGGGGAACCCGGCACAGATACCTCTGGCTCAGACACAGAGCCTATCCCTGGCCTTGGATCCGTGGATCTCAGGAAGCCTTTCCAGCTGACACATCCAGCTGACATGAAGCCTTCCCTGCCTGCCACCTTCAGGCCTCATTCCTCCTCACCCCTGCAGCCTGCCATCAGCATCTCACCCTCCGTGTGCTGTTTGTCCCTTGTTGTCCTTAAAATGGGCACCCATCCCCGTGCACTGCGGCCTCCTCCGTTGCAAGGTGACAATATTTTCTTTCTTGTAACTGTCACCACATCTTCCATAGAGCGCCAGCTTTGTTGCAACTCACCCACCCCCATGAGCAGTGAATGAATGAATGATAAAGTCCTATTGCCAAGCTCAGCCAGGCCCATGGAATGCGGGGAGCCCAGGCTCTCACAGACACGATGGAGTCCTGGGGCAGAGGATGATCAGCTTCCTCTTGCCGTGTTCTAGCCCTGCTCCCTCTGGCATCCAGCTCTGGTGCTGCATGAGAATCCCCAGGAGAGTAGAAGATGATGTCCAGGGAGTGGGCAGGGAGGGGCCTTTGAAGGGGGCCTATGTGCTGGGGACTCAAAGTCATTCATATAAGACCGTGTCCTCGGAGATGTTATTTAAAATATAAATCCAAGAATAAATCAAAGCTATGCCCCGCCCTCACCCCTAGGATGATTAAGAACCTAATTAGAATTCTAAAGCTTTTGTCCTTCTTGTTAATGAGTGGACCTACGAGGTCAGTTTTGGAACATCTCCCTTTACCACCCAGGACTTCATGCAGAGTGGACACAGGCTTCCTATCTCCAAATGCCACTGGAAAACTCAGAGACGTTGACACTCCCCCACGGTGGCTCCCTCAGCCCTGGCTTATTTCACTCCGACTTCCCCCTAGTCACTCTCCTCAAACGCCCAGCTTTCGAGACAGATCAAAGCATCTTGGACGCTCTAACCTCCAACAGTCGGTGTCCAGCTCGTTGCTGGTTCTGGGGAGCCAAGGTCCTGAGCACACTAGCTCCCAGAGCTCAGCGTCAGGTCTGCTGGCTTTGTCAGAGCATCCTGGTCCCATCCCTGGGCTGAACCTGTTTCACACTGCTGTTGGGGAAGCCCTTCCAGGTCAACTCTGGCTGGAGAAGAAAGGAGGGGTTGGCTTGGAACGTGGGAGCATCCCTGCCGCATTCCTGCTCAGGACGCTCCCTCTGCCCCCAGAGCACAGCTGGAGCCCCACGCTCCCCACCTCTGCCTGGAATGCCCACTTCTCTCCGACTCAAGTCCACTAAGAATTGGAAATAGAGCTCCCTCTCCCCTTGCAGTTCTGTCTCATCTCCCACAATGGAAGTAATCTCTCCTCTCTCTGAGCCCCATAGTGCTTCAGAGACTGTGGACATTCACCCGTTCACTGATCCGTTCATTCATTCAACTAGTATTTAGTGGAATGCACTCTGCCTCACCTTGGGAGATCCAGTGGTGATGAGAGAGAGACATGGATTCTGCTCTCATGAAGCATCTACCCCATGGACTTATCTCCTAGACCAGGCTTCTCTGCCTGGTCCCATCAGGTAATGAGGAAAGCAAGGGTGCCACCGGCAGGGTGAGTGGTGCCGGGATGCGTGGAGCATTTGCCGTGTTCCAGGCAGTATTCTAGACCCAGCAGTGAACTAGTCAGGGCTGGACAAGGTCTCTTCCAGGGTAGCTTCAAGGATCTGTGACCTGTGTTATCACACAGGACCCCTGCTCACTGGTTTAATGCTCTGATGTCACCGTCTTGAAATTCTTAAAAATTTTTAAGCAAGGGGCCCTGCAATTTCATTTTGTGAAATCATAACAATCTGGATCCCTTGTTTGAAGGGTTTGCAATTCGGTGCAGAGAAGAAGAAATAAACAAGTAAACAAATAAATGAACAAGAAATTTGGGATCAGTGTTGGGTTGGAGAGTTGGAAGAGGAGCTACTTCAGACTGGGGAGTCCAGGAAGCCATGTGAGAGGGCCTTCTGAGTGGGGCCACACATGATGGGAGGCCAGGGACATGCAGGACGGGATACACCAGGTAAGCCCGTTACTGAAATAAGCCAGTTAGCCCCCTGGCCTGTATAGGTACCTGCTCAACCCTTTGTTATGTGTGGGATGGAGGGGGGTGGCTCTGGGGACTTTGCCCCTCTCTGACTCTGGAGGGAAATCAGGAGGTCAGGAAAGGGAGCTCCCGTCACCTCCTCCCCCAGCCATCAGCACCACCGGGAACAGAAGGAACACCCTCTGCCTGCCCTCTCAACCCCACCTCCCTCCTCCTCCCCCTGGCAGCCTGGGCATTGGGCCCGTGGGTCCTCTTGTTCCTGGTACTCCTGACTAGGTCTTCCATTATTTATTTGCCTTAAGAAGGCTCCATGGGAAATGCAGGGGATCCCATAGAGAACTTTCAAGACTGGCCACCATGAGGCATCTCAGCTCCTGGGGATGTCCTTGGGGTTTTTGATGCAGGTGATGTGGTGCCCTGGCCTGAGGTTTGGGGAAAGGCCAAGCAAGCTCCAAGCAGCCCTGATCTACTTAGGTCTCCAGCCCCAGACCCTGTGGTCCCTCAGAGCCCTCCGATGGGCTTGTCGGAGATTTCACTGCGGACTCCCTCAACCCATAAGTTGTGTGGGAATCCCTTCGCCCAGGGCTTGTGCTTCCTCTGGGTTTCTGGAGAGGCATGGAGGATGGTGCCCGTTGATTGACAGCTCACGGCCCTGTTCCCTGTTCCTCCTCCCACCATCCCAGCTGCAGCCTGGCCTCCTTTACCGGGAAGGCAGAGAGCCTAAAGATCACAGCAGGTCAAAATTCAACAATTGTGACCATCCTGCCAGAAAGCAAGCTCCCTGTGGGCAAAGCCTTAGGGTCCGCTGTGATTCCCAGTGGCCTGCATACACAGCGCCACCAGCCGACCAGGACCGGATATGCAGCAGGTGTGAGGATGGAACAGAAGGGATGGAGGGTGGAGACGATGGACGTGGTTTGGGGGCAGCGAGAGTGCAGGCTGTGTGCAGGCGAGCCTGCAGGAGACTTGTCAACACAACAAAGGATGACACAGCGCTGTGCAGTTGAAAGCAAATTTCAGCCACAATGTAATTATCCACCCAGGAAAAGAGGGGTCCCCTCTCCTGGGACAGCCATCCATGTGAGGAGAAGGAAAATAAACTCGTTCTAGGTCAATTTAAAGGTTAAACGGAGGTCAGCGAGGGGGAACCGAGACTGTCCCTGACTAGGGAGCAGTCGTTTGGCCACTCGCGCAGGCCTTTAACCTTTAGTTCTAATATTCATCTGGAAAAAAAAAATGTGAAGCAGATAATTGGATATTAACAGGTACACCATTTCAGTAATCTTAGGGAAAAAAAAAAAAAGAGTGATTGCAAATCCAGAGGCAGTTACTTTAGAAAGATAGTAATGTGTAATTCCCAGTTTCTCAGACTGTAACTTTTGCACTTACCACTAATTTCTCCACTGCTCCAAATGCAGTGTATACATTTAGTTTAGAATTTATCATCACTGTTTGTGTATATTACACCAGCGGCATAATCCATCCTCATGAAGCTAATGCTCAGCATTAGGAAAATGGACTCCGTATGGATCCTGCCAGCCTCTGGCCTCAAACACACCCCGAGGAGACACCGCGGGTGTGCGGTCCCCACGCCCCACCCCCAGGGTGTACTGGCTTCTTGTTTTGTGCAGTATCTCCAAATGGCACAGTCTGATTTCTGCAAGTTGCTGGTGTCCATTGTCTGTGGATGTGAAAATCAATGACCTACATAAGATTTTGATTTTGCACTGGGAATTGAGAGAGAAAGAGAGAGGGAGGGAGAGAGAGAGAGACTGAAATGCAGGTAGAAAATAATGAAACAGTCATGTTAAAAAATAAAAGCATGTTGAACTCAAAAAATATATTTTCTAGAGGATATCTATTTTTTTTTCCTTTGAACTATCTATTTTCATAGTCATTTGGTGAAAACACTTAATTGTATTAATGTGTCATTGAGCTGAGAGTGCTGGTCCTTCCAAGGTGGACCCTCACTTGGGCACCGAGAGCAAAAACCCTAGTTCCAAGGATGCCCGGGAGCCTGTGGAACTAGGAACTGCTATTGAAACCTCTCAATGTATATTCAATCCTTGTTTTTATTTTCTTAAAAGAGAGGGGAAAAAAGCCTCAAACTGCTGATTTCTGCAGAAAAATCTGCAAATGAACTGTTCTATTAGCACAAACATACCAAAGTCTTTAGAACCCCTGTCTTCAAAAGCATAATTAGGTATTTATTTCAGACAGACTAACATCTTTGCAGTAGCTAATAAGATGCAGCCCATTTGAATATTAATATAATAAATGATTAAATTAAACAGCAAGATTCAGACTCAGAAATAGCCTTTATAGGTCCCAGGGGGTCACTAAAACTGTTTCCATTTCTTCCTACAGTTAATATAGTGCAAGGGACATGAATGCATAGAGCAATATTTGTCTTATGAAACGTGGAGTTTTATATGGTGCTATTCAGTTTTATTACTCCACAGTTTGAATCTGGGCCCCAAGTGAAGTCACCATGCTGAGGCCTGACAGCCCTTCTTCCTGTCTCACTGCTCGCTGGCATTCCAGAGATGCTCCACTGCTTGGCAAAGGGTTTGCTCTGATTGCCCCCATATCAAGAGGTGCCCATGAAGGTGAGCACCAGGTAAACTCATAATGTGATTAAGAAAGAGAACAAAATAAAAACTCGTTCTGCATAACAAACTGACAGGTTCATTTTGTGTGTCTGTGGGGTGTGTTTCACAACTCCATGCTGCGCCTGCATGTGGCTCAAAAGCCACACCCAAATCCGTGGTGCCTCCGGAGCCAGCTTCATCTCTCCACCAAGAGGGACCCCCTCCCGCAGCTCCACCAGCACGAAAAGGAACAGGCAAAGTCGGCAATTATAATTGGCCATTATTCCAATAAAGGTGTTTCCCTTCTTAAATTAGTCCATGAAAACTGCACACTCTCCAAATCCTGTGAACCTGAGAAGTGTTAATAAACATCTGGCCATGGTTTTTGCTTAATTGGCATTCCTTAGTTTGGACAGAAGTCTGTTTATGTAACACAAAACACACACACAAACACACACACACACACACACACAGATTCTGTTCTGTAAGTCACAGCCCCTCAGACATCCAAAAGCAGCCATTTCTAACGGTTGGTGAGAGAATTGGGTCTTTCCAATACTCCTGTTTGTCCGCTGAGCATCAGAAGAGAAGAGATATTTGGATATGCGTGCTTAATTTTATTGTGCAAGTCTCAGATCCAATATCTAATAACTTGATATAGGCATGCTGTTGGAAAATATTCACATTTCCAAAATAGGAAAGAGATTGAAGCTTGGAGGTCAGTTTGAATAAAATAGAAAACAACACAAACCAACCTCAAGCATGTCCACAGGCCACATTATTATTATCCACAGCCTAAAATCTCCCAGCCCTATCTCTCTAAGGAGCAGCATTGGCAGGAAGGTAATGGATAAATTGTAACCCAGCTTGCAAGACTCTACTGTCTAAATTAGATAAAAGAAAACTAGGAAGAAAACTCAAAGATAAGTGGTACAAAGTAAATCAGAACAAATCATCTTACCAAACTTTATTCACATCTGATACCATTTTTAGAAATTAAGGTCAGTTTTGTGGAACTAATAGGGAGTTATACCTATATATCTTGGACACCATGACAATGCTGGAGGGGAAGATTTATACTCCATGGTTGCAGATGCAGAAGAAAGATAGGCGAGATCAAATGGAAGTGCATGATAACAAATGAAAAATGGTCCCCACAGCCCATAAATTAATTGAGAAAAGAAGGTTGTCATTATTTGAACATGCTTTAAAATAAGGTATGGGGTCCAGATGGCTGAGGATAGATAGGCCCAAGAAGTTTGAGTAATTGATGACTTAAAAATAAAACAAGATCTTAAAGAAATGAATCACATCGGGCAAGTTAGAGGAGGAATATTATAAGAGAAAGGAACAGATTAAAAAAAGCACACAAAGCCAAATATGAACCCCAAATCTCCAGGACCATTAAAGCCAAATGAAAGCATACAAGCAAGTGCTTTAGTGGGATTCAAAATGGGGGAGGGGAGGAAAGTCAGAAATAGAGTCTTATTAATGGTACATTTCAGATGTTACCTTATTAACCTATGCAGCTTTGCATTGGGTTTTCTGCTGCAAACACACTCCATTTCCTTTTTTTCTTTTTCTTTTCTTTTTTTTTATATGGTCTTAAAATAGGGCCGTGCTGAGGTGGGCCACCAACCTTGCAAATAATAGTATTCTACTGCTTCCTTTTGAGCTAATCCCCCACAGGAAAATTCAAAACTAATTTGCTTGTGGGGAATCCTGAGGGGTGGCTATCAGCTTGGGAATTTTCTTTGTGGCCAATGGTGGGAGGGCAAAGGAGCAAACCCAACTGATTTCCCACAGCCATAGAGGACCAGACCTTTCTCTAAGGAGGGGCTATCACTGCCTAGGTAAACCCATCTTCTCTCCTTCCTATTGCCAATGAGAAGATGGTGCTCATCCATTGGCTCCTCTCCTGGAAATAATATTTCTGGGGCAACTAGACGCTAAATGACTTCCAAGCTACACATCAAATTCTTTCTTCTTTCCTCCTTCCCTCCCTCCCTTTCTTCCTTCCTTCCTTCCTTCCTCCCTCCCTCCCTTCCTTCCTTTTCTGCCTTTCTTCCTTCCCTTCTTTTGTTTCTTTCTTTCCTTCTTTTTTTTTTTACCAGACTTCCTTTCTTCCTTCCTTTTCACATTTCTTTCTCCCTTTTTTCATCACTATTTATACCACCATCTGTAATTCCACCCATATCCTTGAAATACAGGAAACGGAGCAGCGGTGCTGTATTCCATATTTATGACTTCTCAGTACATCAGAGCATTACTGGCTTTGGAGAGCCCCCGTCTGAGCACAGCTCGGTGGAAATGCTCCCTGTATGAGCTGCAAGGACGGCTTAGGGCAGAGCAGCCTCGGGAGGAGGATTCTCAGCATACCTCTCCATGCTCTCCGGCAGCACTAGACTTACTTCCTGTTTCTTAATTTTTTTTTTTCCTCTGCTTCTCTTTACACGCATGTATATTTTTGCCCTCAAAGCCACGGATTTGCTGTTCATGCTAAGGGAGTATTATGAATATTCTGAATGAAAATAGAACTCTGGGAGAAAATGCTAGGCACAGAGGCTGGTGTCAGTGCAGGCTGCCCCTGGGTCACACGGAGGGCAGGTGGGCAAGGAGTGCCTCTGCTTTCTCAGGTGGCTCCCCTCAGCGTACCCCAGCCCTCACACTGGATTCCCTGGTTACTGATTATTGATGACCAAAAACATACATCAAACAGCAATGTAATAGCACTGCCTTGGGAAGTGCAAGACCACAGGCTACCTTTCCTTCAAGAAATAGATACATGTGTGTTCACGTGACTGTGTGTATGTGTGTGTGTGTGTGTGTGTGTGTGTGTAACGGTTGTAGCCAAAAATGTGGTATTGTGACAAAATAAAGGCAGAGTTAAGAATTTTCTCATCAAAGTCCTCTCTCATGTTATTAAAGGTACACTAATCTCCGAAGAGAGACACACGTGGGATAAACCAGAATATGGCCCTCCGTGATGAAGGCAAGCCAAAGGACTTGAAAATAATCTGAAGACAGAAATATAGAGGCAGCAAACATTTCAAGAGAAGGAGACTTGCCAGCAGGATTGATTTGAATACTCTGCTTGGAGATTTATTTGGTCTTCTCATCATAAAAGGCAAATGCACCCCCCCACCCCCGCTCTTCCCCAGACAGTGAAGGAGAGAGGATAAAGCCTCTTTGGCCGAGTGGCAATGGCTATGTTTTAGTGGAGGCTAAAAATGGATGAGAAGTATCAGAGAAATGAACTTCTGTGGTTTTCAAAAAATGGTTCAGAATAGATGAGCCAACTCCTTTACATGTTCAAAAGAAAGAGGGAACAATTTTGTGAAATGCTAAGGCAGTGCAAAGTGAATGTTAAATAGTTTTTATCCACCAAAAAAAAAAAAACATAGACTTATTCAAATGCATGTCTTGCTTGTCTTTAACTAAAGTGAAATTTCTTAAATCCAGCTGTAGTCTTATGGGCGGTGGGGGGGGGGGGACTTCTGGGGGGCAGTGGGGGACGACAGAGCACAGAACATCTTCCCCGAACTGAACAGCATGTCGTTTTAAAAGCAGAGGCACACGCTATTGATTTTTTTTAAAATACAAATTTGGCAGATTTCACATGATCCATTACATTTCTCAGGATGGTTAAGATGCAGCTTGCATGATTTATTCAGAATAAGGTCCATTTTTAGCTATATTTAAGTCTCCTATTTGTTATTTAACATGTGTTTAATGTTTTCTGTCCCTGCTGTGCACAGCTGCAAGCTGCTATTTTTTGGCAATTTTTGTGACTGGGAAGTGATTTGTGTCTTTGCATCTCACCTTTCTATTCTATGGCCTGCTGTTTTGATTTTCTCCTAAACTTTGAGAAATAAGTTACTCTGTGTCGTGACCTCTGCTTCCCTTTGCTGGGCAAACACAAGGGCTTAAAGGACACAACCAACCGTGACAAACCTCTGATAGGGTTTTTAGAAAGACATTGCCGGGGTGAACTGAAATTTCAGAAAGTTTATATTAAAAAACAAAGTTCTCCCATCTTAGCCTCTCATCAGAATGGATTGAAGCTGGTGATCTGAAAAATTGTACGGCCTCCAGTAAGAATGTCTGTTGAGATTTAATGTGATGCCGGCAGGACTCTCGAGGACTTAGCCAGGTAGGAAGCAATGTGTCATCTATCACCTGTAGAAAGGAGGAGGCAGCCTCCCTCCCCACCCAGTTCTTTTAGAAACATGGAGGCACTGCCCCCCCCCACCCCGCCCCCCGCAAAGTCTTTCCCAGTGCTGCCTTTCTGGAAGAACCGTTCCCTTGAGATGGAGAGCACGTCTGACAGTGACGGCTCTTTCCAGCAAGCGCCAAATCAAAAAGACCACTCAGCCACTGCCCAGACGGGCACAGGAAGTCAGCAGTTGGCACACACACTGCAAAGTCCAGAGCATCAGGCCTGGAAAAACGGCAGTTTTGCCAGCCCAGTTGGACCGATCACATATAAGTAAAAAGTAGGTAAGTGTTTATCTGATTCAGGCAAACACGGAGATGGCATCGAATGGCTTGCTGATTTTTTTCCCAAAGCCTGAAAGATCTTGCTTAACATTGCTTGATATAGGCTAACCTTCCCTTTATAGGGTCTGCAATTGAGAGAGCCATGTTGCAGTGGTTTAATCCTGGCCTCGTACTTATCTAAAACACACTCGCCGACTGTGCTGTGAAAATTGAATCTTTTCCTCACAATCTTACTGACATGAAAAATATATAATACACTAAATGATTAATGCAGTTATAAACTATACCTGAGATAAGATTTAAGTATTCATATTTCTATCATGTTAATACAACACGATAAACCCATGAAGCAAACTCGACCAGGGCATTTGTTATTCTGTCCAGTGTTCAATTATTCTTTGTCCAAATACAATTTAGGGGCCTGCCGTAATGCAGTCACCCGCTGCAACACATTATGTGCTTCCGGGAGATAATAAGCCGCGCCTCGATGGTCAGCCTCAGAGACCCCGCTCTGTAAAAGGCCCCACGAAACACAGGCGGACGTGCAGATGCAGAGCACGGGCCCTGGGCCGACGACAGCCTTCCTGAAAAGATCATTTGCACCAGAATGCCGAGCTCATTTTATCTACCTTTTCTCCCTTTTATAAGAAAGTCTCCCATTAAAGGAAAACTTTTTGCCATAATCGAAAGGAAGCTTACGATAAGTGTAACTACTTAAAATCTGCCTTCCCCTAACACTGAAGATGGCTTTCTATCTGGGGCTGGAGAAAAGCCCTTTCTTTGTTGGCTCTAAATGGCCCCTCCTTTCGTTGTGCAAACGGCTCACACACGCAGTGTGCCATTTCCCACCCACCTCATTATTTTTATACTTCTGATGATGTCGATTTTGATTTTCAAATGCCAGCCATTTATAGCTCATTCTGAAACACAAAAAATTAAGTGATTCAAGATGTCAGCCATTAGCTGGGATTTGGGGGCCTCTCGTGAAGTTCAGGAAAGGCAGGAGAGCACAGTGGTCACCCATCTGGGTTTGGCGTCTCAGATCTGACCCTGATTAGCCGTGAGACCTTGATCAAGTGACTTCGCCTCTGCAAGCCTTGGTCCCCCACCCCTTAGGGTTAATATGCAACCCTGAACAGAACGTGGCATATATGAAGTTCTCAACAAATGTTCATAATTAGGAGTCGTCAGTATGTCCTGACTGCTCAGGACAGCGAATCAGCTGACACTGGACAGCAGGCTCATGGCTAACGCGTCCCTGCTCCAAGCTGGACGGGAGCTCTCAGCTCCACTTCTTGATCCAGGTCTCCAGCCACTTCTGCGGCTTTGAGAGATGCTGCTGCCTTTGGCATTCTGACTGCAGTGACTGGGACGACATGTGCCTCCAAGGTCCCTGAGGGCAGGCACACGTGGGCAACATTCTTCAGGGGGCTCTCTAGGCACCCAGCACAGGTGGGGCTCAGAGCAGGCTTGGAGTCTAAGGTGTGAGAGTGTTAAGAATGCAAACAGGTATGATGCAGTGTGTACACAACCGTCCTGGGAGTATCTGCACACAGGTCCTGTGAGCCACTTTTGATTATGACCTGACGGTAACAGAATGTTCACCCGATTGTGCGCTTAATGTTCTCGATAGGGCAGAGTCCATGCCAAGAAGATGGGAGAACCCAGGTCTCCCTGAGTCTCTCCCTAGCATCCAACCCTCTGCGGGGATGGGGAGATCCACCCCTCAGATCGGCCACACAGTAGACAAGTTGTAAAGAAGAAGGAACCTCTGTGCTTGTTTGAGACCAGGATGAGATGGGCCATTGGACTGGCTCCTGGTGACCAGAGAAAAGCAGGCAGAGTCCCCCTGGTCTCGGGGTTGGAGGGAAGCTGGGAAGGCTACGTGCTAAATTGAACCAGCCCTTTGAGACTGAACTGCAGTTACTTTATGGTGGGGTCCACGTAGGGCAGTCTTCAACCCTACTTGTAGAAACGAACATATTAATACTTATTTTGCAGAGCTTAATGAAATCAGGTGTCTGCCCAACTGCCTTTCTGAAACAAACAACCTGGTTCTTGCTGGATGCTTAATAAATATTAGCTTCATCAGAATAAATGCCTTTCCTGCAACTGTAGGGTCAGAAATTTACACTTTGGAAATCATGCTCTTGGTAGGCCCTCTGATTGCACGGTGTTAGGGAGGGTGCCAATGCGGCAGAGTGTTATGAGGCATCAGCCTGGTCCTTGACTAGATGCTCACCACTCCCCAAACCTGGCAACCCGGACATCTCTCTGCGTCTGGTGTCCTTCCTCTGGTGCTTAGACCTGGAAAGGAACAGATCTGGGTCTTCCTTCCATGAGGTTGTTTGGCTCTTCCCACCGTGGGGCTGGGCTTTCCCTGGACTTTCCCCTGAAGTCTTCTCTACTTGCTCCTTGATTCTGAAAACTTCTTAACAAGGAAAGGAGTATTTTAAGTATCTTGAAGTAAGTTGAGATACTTAAAGATGATCTTAGGTTTGAAAGGGTTTCTTCACCAAAGCTGAAAACAGATTTTCTCCTAAGAAGGTTTTTAGCAGGAGAAAGGTTATACATCCCTTGAAACCTGTCATATGCCTGGTACCAGAAGCATATTTGTCTAATGAATGACTAAGTGAAGACGACATGAGGATCTGCGTGTCTAGCAAGGAGGGTGCCACAAATTCTGAAAATCACTTTCTCAGAGACACTTCTTCTCCTCTGTCCCTCCAGCAACCATCAGCGTGCTAGGCACAGAGGAGGCATTCAGTAAATATTTGCTGAAATGAACCGATGAAAAAGCGAGCGCAGCATGGATCAGTACACTTGGTTACTTAAAAAACTGACCTAGAGGGGTGGGATAGGGAGGGAGGAAGGGAGGAGATATGGGGATATATGTATATGTATAGCTGATTCACTTTGTTATAAAGCAGAAATTAACACACCATTGTAAAGCAATTATACTCCAATAAGGTGTTTAAAAAAATAAAAAAAACTGACATAGGTCTTGACATCATCTCAAACATGCTTCCCTGTTCTTGGCCACACTGGCTCTGGCTTCATGAAACGGCCATGATGTTGTCCCTGCCCTCTTCTGGTTCTGATTCTTCTGACACTCTGTGCCTTGATGTCAAAGTCCTCCTTGTATTCACTGGTCCCTGTGACTTTCATTGTATCCCCTCCTCAAACCCCCAATCAATGCCTTCAGAACACAAACATGCAAACTCCCCATGGTAATCCCAACGGCCATCTGGACAGACCTTCTTCTCTTCCTCCCTCATTTTTACATCAACCTTACGCCTAAGGGGTTGCAATCATCAGAACATTTTTGCAAATAACAGATGCAAAAATCTCTTGTGACCTAAAATCATCATGGCTTGCCCAAGACTGTCCTGGTTTAGGAATGGAAGTCCCATTTCTCAGGAAACCACTTGGTCCTAGTCAAACCAGGATGGATGGTCACCCTACCCAGCAGTCCCACATCTAACAATTTGTTCTAAGAAAATAATCATAGGTGTGTGTCAAGATTTAGCCACTAAGTTTTTGCCAGAGCATTAGTTATAATATTGAAACATTGCAAATGAGCTCAGCATCAAGCAATAAGTTTCTCTCTTTGCATACAGTAGGCTGTACTGCTGCCATTACAAAGAATGTGCTGTAGGAACTTGTGGAGACTTGAAGATGGAAGAGGATGCATAATATAAGCATATATAATGCAGATTTATGTAAATGCACACATTCTACATAGGTAGAGTATGCATAGTACTTAGGGCTCTGGAGCCAAACCAGCTGGCGAAATCCTGGCTTCACTGCTTGCTAGCTATGTAACATAGGGCAAATTACTTAACTCTACCACACCCTGGTCCCCTCCTCTGTGAATGTGGATAATATCAGCCCCTGCCTTGTCAGACAGGAGTGAGGATTTAATGAGTTAACACAGGTAAAGCATTTGGAACAAAGGCCAGCCCAGAACAGGTACATCACAAAATAACCACTGCTGCTGCTAGAGAAAGTGCTTGCTGAGTCTGTGAGATGTGCCAGGCTCCAGGTTAAGCTATTGTGACTTTGTATCTCACAGAGTCTCCGTAAACTGGTGTCAAAAGTTGCCGAAGGAAAAAAAAAAGTTGCCGAAGGTCTCAGGCCAGTGAGTGGTCAGCCAGGATTCAAACATGGGCTCTCTGACTCTTACAGTCAGTACTGAGACCAAGCAGCTGGCCTCTGGTCAGTACCTTGAGACATGGTTGTCATTAGGTGTACACAGGCAAACTCAGCTCTGGATGGAAGTGTGCCTGTTTGTCTGAATCTCACCTCTGCTGGGAGTCGTTAGCACTGGGACAGCATGAAGAGAGAATAACTTAAAATTGGACCCCTGGTTGTCAATCAAAATGTTTTTAGAAAGATGCTACCAGGAATCAGAATGAAACCAATTTTTTAACTTTATTTTTTCAAATTTTATTGGAGTACAGTTGATTTACAATGTTGTGTTAGCTTCAGGTGTACAGCATAGTGATTCAGTTATACATATACATACATTCATTCTTTTTCAGAGTCTTTTTCCATATAGCTTACTACAGAATATTGAGTAGAGTTCCTGTGGTATACAGTAGGTCCTTGTTGGTTATCTATTTTATGTTATGTATAATAGTGTGTGTATATTAATCCCAAGTTCCTAATTTATCCGCCCCCCCCCCCCAACGTTTCCCCTTTGGTCACAGTACGTTTGTTTTCGAAGTCTGTGAGTCTGTTTCTGTTTTGTAAATAAGTTCATTTACATCATTTAAAAAAAAATTAGATCCCACATGAGTGATATCTTTCTCTGTCTGACTTACTTCACTTATCATACTAAGTGAAACCAATGTTTTAACTGGACAAAAAAGGTGGACCATCACATGCCTGACAATGAAATTACAGGTGATAGAAACTCCCAGGTCCTTAGGGATAGAGGAAGGAATTTCACAGTTAGGAAAGCTCTGGGTGTCTAACTCAGGGAGGACTTTCTTTTAGTACCAAACATATATCTGTCTAAAGCTTCCAACTGGTTTTCAAGAGAACACCCTTGTCTTCAAAGAGTACATGGATGAATTAAGGTGGGGGGAAGTTTATTTAAAAGTTTAATCAAATAGGAAATGCAGACCAAGCCCTAATATACTTTGATGTACTTCAAAGATAGGCAGTCAATCATAAAAGTGTTTGAAGATATCAAAATCAAGATCACCAATGTGGGTTTTGAAAAAACAACACTCCCACGAAGTGGGGCATTACCACTTATGACCAAGTGTAATTGAATGTGAAGGAAGCATAGATTCAGTATATATATATATATATATATATATATATATATATATATATATATATATATATATATATATATATATATATATATATATATATATATATATAACTGATTCACTTTGCCATACACCTGAAACTAACACCATATTGTAAATCAATTATACCCTAATAAAAATTTTAAAAAGAGAAAGCATAGATTCAAATTTTGATAACTTGGTGATTTAGAAGAATAAATCAGAATGAAATGGAATGGATAAATGAAAATCTTATTCGTGAGTCAAAACATTTTTCTTTTCATTTAACATAGTGTCCTCCTCTCCCAATAAAGAATCTATGGTGCTTCTTCTGACTGATGGTGCCATTAAACTTAGGAGAGAAGGTGTGTGTGTGTGTGTGTGTGTGTGTGTATGAAATATTATACTATACTGTAGTATATATTTATTAATTATATATTATATTATCTCTTACTGTATATATATATCAATAAATCAAAAGATTTAAAACAAAAAAATTAATAATTATATTCGGGTAGCAGGTTATAGATGTTTTCACATTTTTCTTTGTCTCTTTCATCTGAATTTTCTACATTATCCTCAATGACAATGCCCTATTTTAGCAGTAAGAAAACTCACACAGAAGAATGCAAAAATATCTGAAGCCAAACCTAGGCGGTCCAAAGCCGTCTGTTTCTAGTTTCTATGCTAAGCCCAACTTACACATTCACAGAACACTATTCCTGTTACATGCATGCAGTAATGTTTCATCAGAATTGCATCTGGAGTCACATCCCTGGCCACTGGGCTGTCAGGGATGAAGATGGGTGCGTCTAAATTCTGGGGGATGGGCTACCTATTGAGCTGTAGGTAGTGCCTGCATTTTGTTACACGTTGTGACAGCTGCCAATGTGTGAGTGAATGTGAAATGTCAAGTTCTCTGGCACCATTCCTGGAAGAATCTGTAATTTACTGGCTCCGTCATGTCACTCTCTGAAGTATTGCCTGGGAGACAGGCTATGACCCACCCAGGATCTTGGCGGAGTTTTCTTTGGGGTCCTTTGAAGGCCACTTTCCCATCAGGGTACTTTGGTGGGGACCTTCCCACCCATTTCCTCTGGCTTCAGATTTCTCCTTGGGAAGGGAAAGGGGTCTTTGGCACCTTCCTGGTTTTTTTATGCCTGTATTTCTGGGTGAAATCCCATGAAGGCACAAAGTGTGGAGCGGAGGATGCTGTTCGCCCCATCCTATTTTAAACCATGATAAGGTGGCAGGAGCCTTCGACGATCAGGAAGGAAGAGACGCCTGGGGAGTGGCAGGAGTGAGTAGAGCTGACTCCAAAAAGGCTTTGGTATTTGCTGGAGGACTCACAGACGGGGTGCCTGCCAGCTCCTTTTTTATTTTTTAATACCAATTCAGTCACCTGAGCTAACCTAAGGCAGTGTGTGGGTTACTGGTTTTTTTTTTTCATTGCTGCAAATGAAATGCATAATTAAAAGTCGTTAATTAAAAACTGACACTGGATTGTCTGACTACATCTGATCAAACAAGTCACCCCAAAATGTAGGGAAAGCAGCAGATCCTTCCATAGGTGAACATCACAGACCTCTCGTTTAGGAGGTGTGTTCATATCCAGTGCCTGACAGGATGCCTACAAACCACAGGAGCTGGGACTTCTCCTTGGTCCCCATACCTGTGTGTTCTGGGGTCGAGGGAATGCAGATAGGAAACCCGCATGTTGTAAATAGCCATCTCCCAAGCAAAGAATCACCCTGCTCACACATGAATGACTGGTAAAACAACTGGATGATGGCCCAGCAGGAGAATGGAAGACTGGGGTGGGAGTGGAGTGAGGTATGAATTTAGAGTCTAAACACAGGTTGTCACACACCAGTCTGAGTGGGTGTGCTTGACATGAATTAGTGTATTTCCATTTTGAGTAATTGATTCAACCAAAAACATCCAGATGCGCCTCATTATTTAATAGAATCTGAAGCATCTTCAGCCCTGATCTTAAATACTACACTCAGATTTCTTTTGAATGCATCCTCTTGGGTGCTCCATCAACACCTTAGTCAACACGCCCATGACCAAACTCATTGGCTGCTGACCTGGTTGATGGAAGAAGGAAACCAGAGCATCTTCTCTGAGCCCTCCCTTTCACTACCCATCCCCAACACCAGTAAATGTCAAGTTCACAGAGCAGCCAGGGTGCTCCTGGACCTTCCGCAGTGCCACCTATAGGTTATCTCATCTCCAATCGGCCCTCCATGCTACCACCAGAGATGGCGTTCTAAACATGGGCTGGCATGTACCACCCTCTTCCTTAGAAGTGCTTACTGACTCTCTGTTGGCTGTTGGATAAGTCCCACAGATTTTGCTGTGCCCTTCCAGGACTTTCTTGATACTCTAGCCTGGTAATGTTTGAGTCCTGATGCTATAGCATCCCTCTGCAGACCTGACAACACAACTCTGATAGAAAGCTCACCGTGAAGGAGCTGCACTACTTGAACTTGAGGAGCCCACTTGGGCAAAGGTGTGGATGAGGGGGGAAGTGCCTTTCCCTGTCATTGTTCACTCCTCACGATCTTGTTCTCTCAAGGAGCTGAGGCTCCTGTTCGCAGCCTGAATTCGTGCTGTCCCAGCCTGGGCATCACCACCCTACAGAAGGACCATCCTCTGTTGCTGGTGTTCTCTTGTTTAGTTATCTGGCAAGACTGAGCATCTTTAGGGTAGGGACCAGTGGTTTGGGGTCTTGTCATCATCCAGCACGCAAATCCTGGAGACTCAAGAAATGCTTGTGAACTCCCTCACAAAACTGAAGCAATTATCTGGGCAACATAAACAGGAAAAGGTTCTAACCCTCAAGCATGTTGCCAGCTGAAGCTATATTCTAAAATGAAAGCCCCTGGATATTTGCCTCCCCTTTCGCACTTGCTCACCTGGGCCCAGACAGGCTGCTGTAAACCCCAAGTCTTCGGAGAAGCTTGAAACTGTCAGCCTGTGGCTCCGTCAATCACACGCCTTTTGCAAGAGCTCAAATTCATTAGGAGGGTAAAAAAGGCTTTAAGAAAATGTTGTCAGAAAGAATCAATCAATTTAAACATTTAAAAGTAAAATGTGCAGCAGTCTTTATGGTGGGGTTTTCATAATGCAGGGTGTTCCCTCCTGGTCACGAGCTGGAGTCCGGGAACGTGAGGCTGTCCTTCTGAGGCTCGGCTGTTCCTGGAGAAGAGGAAGGGGAGGAGGAGGTGGCAGCTCAGGAGCCGGAGGTGCTGAGGCTGCAGGAGAATGGGCTGCGTCCAGCTCTGGCTGCTGCATGCCTCACATTCCTATAAAGGAATGACATTGGTTCAGGTCCTTTAAGGGTCATGGTGTAAAATGATCATTTGGTCCTGATGTCTGGCTGGCATTGGGTTTTCTTCTACTGATTCTTCTTTGGAAGAAGGAAGAAAGGGAGAAAGGAAAAAAGAAGAAAGGGCTGGAGGGACCTTCATTATTTGCATTTTAATGCCATTGTGGGCCTTTTTGGACTTGATCTTCAGCGTGGCCCTCCAGGCTAGGCACTGTTATCTTCATATTTGCTGTCCAGAGATGTTATATAACTTGCTAAGGACATGCAGCTGGTCTCAAGGCAACCTTAGAACCCATTCTGACTTCTATCACATTTTTTGAAAGGGCAAAGAGGAAGAAAAAAAGACCATCAAATCAAAGTGGAAACACTCTCTTTAGCATGGGGTAACTTTCCAGATATAATGGGGGCAGAACAGACCATCTTTGAAAGCGAGTTTGGGGGTAGGAGGTGAGGAGATGGCCAGGGGAAAAGATGTTCAAGGAAAGGGTATGATGGCTGTGGCTTCAGCCAATGGTCTTCTCGCCCAGGTCAACAGTTATGGAATCTTTAGAATGGCTCTTCTTGGGTGAAAGTTAGTTAATAAATCCAAGACCAAATTATAGTTTGAGGTAAAAGGACAATTTCTTTAAACTTCAGAATAAAACCCAACCAATGGAGTGAAAAAGTATTAAGTGCTTTCTTCTTATATTCATCTCTTGGGACCTCAAATCTTGGTGTGTTAGCCAACCAGACAGCTGCCTGCTTGGGGAGACTTCAAGGCTTTCGAGAGTACCCTGTTCTGTTTCCCTATCCTAAAGGACTCTCTTAAATACCTCCCCTGCCAACTGAAACTCAACCACTGGAATTGATTTCAGCCTAGGACTTTTACTTTTGCTCACATGCAAACACCCTCAGCAACAAATAACCCACAAGTGTCAATGAGTTTCTCAAAGTAGGAAAGTGGGCTTGGAGAGAAGAATATTAGACATAAAGGAAAGAGGGGGAGGAGAGAGTGACATCATCGGCTGGAGGAGTGGGGATTGGGAGGACCAAAAACTTTTTTTTTAATTAAAAAAAAAAAAATTACATTCTTCACAGCTTATTGTGAGACAACCAATAGAGCTTCTAGGCAAGTTATTTTCAAGGACTGACATATAGGAAAACTGTCCAATACAGAGCAACAGGGAAGGGCTGGACATGCCTTCCTCTCCTATCATGCTGCTACCCTTGGAAATGGCACCTTTCCCCTTGACACTGTTGGGGTGTCCAAGGGATTCCAAGCCTGCGTGGTTGTTTGCGTCTCTCCTTTGATCTCATGGGGATGTGGCACAGCACCTGCTTGATTTTGCGGGGAGGTAGCAGGGACAGTCAAATATCTACAATATTTAAATTTAAAATGGAAGTGAATTAAAATTATTTAAATCATTCACTCTTTTGTTTTATTGTTTGAAAAATTTCCATAATAGCTAGAAATCTCATTGGTTATTTTATGCATCAAAGCACACGTATGTACACACACACACACACACACACACACACACACACATACACATCCAAGGAGATTTATTCTGAGAATTGGCTCAGATGTTTATGGAGTCTGAGAAGTCCCCTTGTCTACCATCTGTAAGCTTGAGAGCCAGGAAACCCACATGTAATTCAGCTCTAGTCTGAAGGCCTAAGAATTGGGGGACTAAAGGTATAAGTCCTGGTCTGAGACCGAAAGCCTGAGAGAGGGGTGTCTGTGTCCTAGGGCAGCAGAAGATGGATGTCACAGCTCCAGCAGACAGAGCAGATTGGCCCTTTCTCTACATTTTTATTCTTTTCGGACCCTCGATGGACTGGATGATGCGCACCCACACTGCTGAGGGTGATCGTCTTTCCTCCTTCTACTGATTCAAATGCTAACCTCTTCTGGAGACATCCTGACAGACACACCCAGAAATGACCAGATTTCTGGGCAACCCTTAGCCCAGAGGCGCATAAAATTGACCATCACACCATGGCAGCCCAGGAGGAAGTGGTCAACCCTTCCATTCCCTCACCCTCACCCCAAGCCTTCCCAAAGCCTCATCTTTTGCAGGCTAAATAGCTCATTCCGGAAACCCAGTTATCATTTCTTACACACAGGGTAGGTGACCGTACCTTTCTGTGAGCATCATGGTTTGAATAAACAAACACTGTCTGTTCACTTTCCATTGTGGTTATCTCCTTCCTACGCTATCCTCATAAGCACCAGAGGAACCTTCCCAAAGCGGCAGAGGGGCAGTCCTCAATAACCACACCCCAGCAGGCCTGGGGGCATGGCCTTCGGCACATACATTCCATCCAGCAAATATCCTCCCGCGCCTGTTCTCTTGCTAACTTAAGGAAGGCTTTATCCATCTTTGTTCTAGCAGCATCTCCTATGACTCAGGTACACAGCTAAAGGCTCAACAACTCTTTGTTGAATAAATGAATGAATGAATAAAGCACTCAATTAGGAATAAAAATTATGTAACTGATATGAAAGGAAAGCCATTCTTATAACTGAAGTTACTTTCCCTTAGGGAAAATTTAAAGGACTAGGGATGTAATTATTGACAAGTTATAGAGATAACCTAGTGATAGTCTTGGTTTCTATCATTTGGGAATTACCTTTTAGTTCTCATTGGTGAAGTAGTAAATGGGAGGTCCAAAGTATTTTCATTTTTTTGTTCTTAAAATCTGAATCAGGGCTTCCCTGGTGGCGCAGTGGTTGAGAGTCCGCCTGACGATGCAGGGGACTCGGGTTCGTGCCCCGGTCCGGGAGGATCCCACATGCCACGGAGCGGCTGGGCCCGTGAGCCATGGCCACTGAGCCTGCGCGTCCAGAGCCTGTGCTCTGCAACGGGAGAGGCCACAACAGTGAGAGGCCCGCGTACCGCAAAAAAAAAAAAAAAAAAAAAAAAAATCTGAATCAGTTGCCAAAATTGGAAACAAAAAATTAAATAAAAGTTTGAATTTCCAACTTTTTTGGAAACTCTGGAAGACCTGGCCAACCATTTCTTCCTGGCAAAGGTTGGCTGGAGCTGAGTAGCAGCTACAGCTTTAGAAGGGGCCCCACCTGCCCCTGAGCACTCTGGGTAATTCCCGTCTGTTCGGAGAGGGGTCTGCACTGTGACTCCTCTCTGTGGTCCATGTGCACCACTTAACACTGAGCAACAGTGAGACAAGCTCTTCCATTCATTTTGGGTCATGGATGCTTGTGAGAAGCTCCAGCTCTAAAACCCCTCAATTCTGTGTCTTGTCCTTAGGATGCCTGGGAGTCACCAGCAGAGGCCAGCAACACGGAAGTTAGTAATATCTTGCTAACTAACCTCTGCTTATTAATTCCATTCTCGACTATTTACTTCGAGGCAGCTTTTCCTTGTAAATAAATCATAGCACATCCAGTTCAGTTTTGTTTTGAGAACTGCTGAGACTTTCTCAACACTAGCCCCAAGCATGAAGCCAAACTCCCGAAACAAGGAAAGCGCCACGGCTCTACCCTTTCCCAGTCCCCACTCCCTGCCCTTGCCAGTACCTTCTGCATGTGTAGATGGAACCATCCTGGGTTTTTACCATGCCTCCATCCCTCACCTGCCAAGCTCTGCCAGGAGCCACTTGGGCTAGTTTGCAGAGAACCCAGAACAGCATCTAGGTCTGGTGGCAGGTGTGTGGCTGTAGCTCCATGGTGTGGTCTCACTGTGAGCCTCCAAGGATAAGGAGGCAGAGGACCCTGCGCCACCTCTGCAGACAGGGCTGCCTTCCTGAAGCTTGGTTCTGGAGAAAGGCAGGCACTCTCTGGGGCTCTTCGCATGGCAGGCACTTTATGGGGCTCTTCGCATGGCCTGTGGTTTGAGGGCACCGTATACATCAGATGGCCAAGCCCACCAGTGTTTCACTTGATGCTGCTGGACTGCTTGCAAGATGTTTTCTTTGAGATTCCTTCCCTCATTCGTTGAGCAGAGGGGGTAAGTCAGGGAAAGCTTTGATGGGGTGGCTGTGTTTCCAAATGTTCCACTGTGGTTGACAGCTCTGCCTTCAGCTTCCCATTATGGTACCTGCAGATAATGAGATATCTTGAAACCGGAATTTCCAGCGCCTGAGCCTGCCAGGAATATTATCATCTGTGTTCTAGCCAGCCATTCCTACTGCACACATGACCTCTACAAATTTGAAATGTCAAAACACAGCCAGGAGCTGAAACCAAGGCCACTCTAGTCCAAGTGGCTACTGGCTCTGGAATGTCCAGGAAGGAGTCTTTTATCTCAGGGGAATTATGGATTGCCAGAAAATAGTGATCTTTTCATTAACCTATATGTATTTAGAATGTAGATAATGTCTGTTTTTCATCATTCTCATAGCCTGTGTGTGGGGAAGTGAATCTGGGTCCATTTGGGAGCTAAATCAGACCATTAAATCTCTTTGTGCTCCATGACAGTGGGGGCCTTAATTTTATAGATATTATCATTACTTAGATTTTTTTTTAATTAATTTTTATTGGAGTACAGTTGAGTTCAATGTTGTGTTAGTTTCAGGTGTATAGCAAAGTGAATCAGTTATACATATACATGTATCCACTCTTTTTAAGATTCTTTTCCCATATAGGTCACTACAAAGTATTGAGTAGAGTTCCCTGTAGTATACAGTTATAACTACTTAGATCTCGTTATGTTATCCGAGAGGCTAAAAGTGGAGGGCACTTGATCCTAACATTGGAATTTTCATCTTTTACAGGTCTCCTCTCTTCTATCTCCCTTCCACTTGGGCTGTGAGCTTAGAGCTCTCAATGCTGGATGGTTTGAACTCACCTCTCTGAACCCTGAGCCACTGGTTTGAATGTTCACCATGTCAGGTGCTCCATGTCAAGGGAATTAAGCCTTCCAGGGATCTGCAGCATACAGGCGGAAACACTGGGCTGAGAGTGATGTTATCGTGAACATGGGAATGCAGAACATAGGGTGATGAATGGGGGGACAAGGGTAGGAGAAGATATTCAGAGAGCACACTGAGTTGGGCCTCAAGGGACGGGCAGGACTTTCTGCCAGGCTTGAACTAGATGGGAGTAGGGGTCATGGGTGAGCAGACTTTACTTACAGATGGATCTGTAAGAACAAGGACCCAAAGGTCTAGAGGCACATAGCACATACGGGAACCAGCAAGCACTGTGGTGGGCCTGCCTCTCAGAGTGTCTGGGCACAGTGGCCGGCTTGGCTAGAGAGGCTTGGACCACAGCCAGAAGGGCTGGGCCTTCCCCCCAAAGCCTGCAGTGACAGTTCTTCCTACATTTCTCCTCTTTCCTCCTCTTCATATTGTTGGTGAACCAATCCTTCTCTACCCTCAATCCATGCTGAGCCTGACCCTCCACCTGAGTTCTAGACACGTGAGCCAGTTTTAACCACTTAAAAATTTTTTGAGATATAATTGACTTATAACATTGTATCAGTTTCAGGAGTACAACATAATGATTTGATATTTTGTACATATTGCAAAATATCACCACAGCAAATCCAGTTAACAGCCACTTTTGAAAGTGCTCCATCCCCCAGTCACAGTGGTTGGTTCAGGATGGACTATGATCCAAATTGGGCCAATGGGAATCAGCCCTGTAATTTTGGCTTTCATGAGTGAGGTACCCTGTTTCCATTAGGATCTCTAAGCAGGTAGAACGTAAGCTGGCGGTCATCCCGGCACTGCTTGGAGAGAACCTGCCTATGGGTGATGTTAACATGGGGGGACAAAGATCAAAGAGTTGGAGAAAGGGTTCTAATGGCATCATTTGGCACCTAACATCAGCCATGTCTGAAGCTGGCTCCCCCACTCCTAGATTTTACATTGGCAGAGGATACATTTTTATTTATTTGTTAGATTAAACAAGTTTGAGTTGAAATTCTGTCTCTTGAAGCCTCAGAGAAGCATGACTTATATAATGGCAAATACTGGCATAGCTAATAATTCTAGTCTCACCATAGAGATTTTGAGGGTGACCCACTGGTTCCTTAGTCAGATGAAAGGAAATTGGGATGAAGGTCTGTTCAAACAGGTGAAGGCTACACCTGCACATCTTTCCAGGCCACTCCACTTACCCGGTCTCTCTCTAAGTCCCCAGACACCATCTGACAGGTGCAAAGACACATCCCCTGCCCCCACAGTGCAGATCTGCCCCTGCTCAGCAGAGAAGGTCCTCCAGGAGACCAAAACCAAGGACTGCTGAAGCAGAAAACCCAGACCACGTGCTCCAAGTAAAGCTACTTGACTGAAGAGATCAAAATCCCACTAGTGCTCCAGCCAAACTCCAGGCCCCATGGACACATCAGTGTGGGATGACCCAGAAGGTGAAGCCACCCTGGGGAGAAGGTCCTACTCCAGGGAGCCCTGGCCACCAGCTGGGGGTCTGGGGACCCTCATCCTATTCCCTTCTGGCATCTTTGTCTCCATGAGGATGGAGCAGCGACCCTCCTGCTGGCCTGGGAAGTGGATATGGCTGAGGGTCTGCAGCCAGGAGGCATATTTGGCCAGGAAGGGTTCTTTCTTGTCAGGCCAAGGAGGTTCAGAGTAGGTCAGAGAGGGTTTACCACACTCCCTCCCCCAACCTCATGCCAACAGCCAAATGCATCCTGGATACTATGGTCAGTAGCTGCAGAAGACTGGAGAGTTGTATTCTGTGTCTCAGAAACCCAGTGTCCTTCCCCACACCCACCCCAAACACAGACACACACACAGACAGACAGACACATACACACATACACACACGTAGACACACAGGCACACACAGATACACAGAAAACAAACACGCATCCACACACATAGACATACAGATACACACACACGCGCAGATACAGAGACCCAAACATACACACACAGATACACAGACACACACATAGACACAGATACACAGACACATACAGACACCCACAGATACACACAGATATACAAACACACACACAGACACATAGATACACAGACATAAACACACATAGCCACAGACACACACACAAAGACACACTCAGATACACAGACACAGACACACAGAGATACACACACAGACACACACAGATACACAGACACACATACACAGATACACAAACACACAGGTACAGACGCACAGACACACACAGACATACACACACACAGACACACAGACACAGACACACTGCTTTTTAAAAAAGACACAAAAGAGTTCACCAGGGCAAATTCATTCAACTCAGACACCTGGTCTGCTGGGCCTAACCATGCATGTATCCCCACTGAGTAATTGACATCACCCCAGGGTCCCTGGAAAGTTTTTCCTTTTCTCTTTTCCTTTCCTCTCAATGGTGTCTGAGGACCAAGAGGAACTTGCAGTAACCCAAACAGGCCTCACACAGTAAGATTAAAAATATCTCAGGAAAGGTACACAAATGGGCTCACAAACAAAACAAATCATTCACTGTCAGCTGCTTTCTCCCCGCTCAAAGATCTGCCAGGTCTCGGGCAGCTCAGGCCAGGCTGGGAAGCCAGCAGAGCTCGTGCACAGAGTGCGGCAGCAGAGCCGGGCAGCCGGTGGGATGTGTGTCTGTGGCGCTGGACGGCCACGGGCAGGGCTGGGCGGAGAAAATGGCCGCCCTGGGGCCAGGCCCTCGTGTGTGGCCCCGTCAGGAAGGCGCTGCGCTCCGGCCGGCCTGGCTGGCCCCCGCTAAGTACTAATGCCGCGGTGGCAGTGGGGGACGGGAGATGAGAGACAGAACCGGGCAGCTGCAAATGAAAATCACCCTGGGGAAGGTTACAACTAGATAAAGTTTTCGACAATAAGATTCCAGAGACTGCTGACGGGAGCAAAGCTCAATATTTTAGTCTCAGTACAAATTTGCTTCAATCTTATACAACTCCCATGCAGCATTGCCCACAGCTGCATGCTGTAAACAACAAACAAATCTATTTCCATCAGCCCTGCTGATGCCAGGAGAAAAGTGCCTGAGCATAAGACATGCACAGATGCAAACCCTCACCTGAGCCTGGTGCTGCCCTCCATTTGGCCTCTCTAACTTAATATCGTTGTTACAAAGCTATTGGTCTCCTGGTAGCAAGCTGGCTCAACGCAGCGCCTCTTCTTCCAGCTAATCTGACAACTCCGATCCAAGAAGCATCAAGGGCCCAATTAAGAAGACACATCTTATCAAGGAGCTTATTTTGCATAACAGAATACAAATGACGAATAAAAATTTAATGTTTAATAACTTAGTACAAAGAGGGCTGTTGATATAGAATGCCTGGAATTTTTATGGAGGCTGTCAGACTTGTGATAAAACTGTTATATAGGAACACTTGGCAAAAAACAGCGTAGAATTTTTCAGTAATGGTGTGTGCATGATATTGCATTAATTCTTGATAGAGAACTGACTGTAAACCTGGGAATCAGCCAGTTTGAGTTGCAGTTTAAGACGGTGTGTGTGAGTGTGCATGTTTGTGCATGTGTGTGTGCATGTGTGTATGCATGTGTGCTCCATTCAGAGGGCTCTGAGGGTGCACTGAACATGTATACATATTTCTATGGAAGGGGACCTAAGTGCATTTTAATGAGGATTTTGCTAAGAAGATGCTCAGTCCTTCACAAGGCATTTGGGTGTGCCTCCCAGAAATGACAGGAAATGACTGGGCTTGCTTTCTGTGCTGACCACCTAGTGGGAACGGACGCCTGATGCAAAGGGTCTGACAGGATTATCTGGCGCCCTGCTCTGGCGCATTGGAGTTGCTTCTTCACCTGTAAATGTGGGTGAGCAGGTGGCACAGGGGACTGGGATGCAGGAGGATGCAGAGAGATATAAGCCTTGTTATTCTCTGGACTCCAACAATTGATCCCAGGCAATAGCTAATACATATACACAAGCCTGAGTTTGAAATATTACTTAATTCTCTGTAGCATTTTCCCATTGCTTTGGCCAAGAGGGATCCTTTCAAAGGTGCATTCATTCAAATACTTTTTGAGAGCCTAAACCTGGCTGGATTCTGGGAGGAAATCTACAGTTGTGAGAGGCAGCTCTTGAGAGCAGATAGGACTACAGGCTTGACTCTTGTCTCTGCCATGTGTTACCTGCAAGACACCAAATAAGTTACTGAACCTTCATAGCTGTAACTCAAGTTATGAATGGTACACACCTATCTGACAAAGTGATAACCTACCTTGGCATTTATCATGGAATCAGGAGCACAGCAAACTCTCCATACACATCAGCTTGCCTTCATGTTATCAATACATTTCAGATCAATTGCGTCTCCCTCCTAAGCCTGGGCCCACAGGAGCACTGGTGTCCACATTCTGAATGGCTTTAGACTGAGCTGGACAAACCCTTTTGACATTATAACTGTGACTCCACAAAATTCCAAATGTCCATCAAGAGAAATGGAGCCTTCATCTACTAGGAATGCTTTATTTTTAAACTGTCCATTAACTAGGGCTACACTCAAGCTGAATCAGAGTGGAACTCTTTCAGAAGTACATATTACATCTAGATGAATGCAAGATGAATTTCGTACTCATCCTGTCCTATTGCATTAGTGCTATTATATGGGATGCTAAATGAATTTCTAATGATTGGACACTCAAAGGAAAATGTGACCCCTTTAGAGCAGTCATCAAACTCTAAGGCAGATTGGAAATTGTGGGGTTGGGGACCTTGTCCCAATGGCAAGAAAGCCAAGCAGAATAAAACGCTACCCTGAGTGTTATTGTGTGGGATACTGAAAAACATAATTTACTTGATGAGGCTAATATTCAAATGCAAACTTATATTAGAATTAACACTACAGGAGGGGCTTTTACATGGAGGATTTGTTACAGAAATAAAACCTATCGGTAACACTTTCATTGTTCCATCATTATGAACTCATTTGGTATTCACTGTAATAGCACCGATCATAATGAATTTGCTTGATATTCTTGTGGCTCTCCCACACATTAACAGAGTTTCTGTTATAATTCACCATCCAATGAGCATCAGTTAATGCCAGTTTTGGACCAATAAGGATATGCCATCCCACCCTAGAGGTGCCTGGAGCTGTCTAGGAGTTAAGGGACTTGTCAGTACCACATGGTCCTTCTGGTTCCTCCTGGTTTTCCTGCCAACCCTCAAGCTAGAGAACTTTCTGGATCCCAAACTGGACATAACTGAGAATGGTCGCAACTTAGTGTTTGGAGCCCAGAGAAAAGTCTGAGTTTTGCCCTTGATGCCACTAACTCAGCCCTGGCAGACGTAGGCATTAGAATGATGCTTTTTCTTCCTGGCCGCACCGGGTCTGCGAGGGACCCAAGAAGACAGAACAAAAATGCTGCTCTGGCTGGAGTACATAATCCTGTCTACTCTCCAAAATAATTTTCTACAAGAGATTTCAGCGCTCTGCCTCGGTGATTGTACAAATGTTTACCCTGCCTTCATGCCCCAAGCCGGGAATGGAGCCAGTTTCTCAGCAGCCCTCACTCACTGGCAATCCAATAGCCCCATCCTACAGAGAAGAAAATCCAGCTGATCCTGGCCCAGTTACTTCATCACTTTTCAGGGCACTGGGTAAGGACTCTCTATTAAACTCCCTGGTAATTAAACTTGTAAAACGTCCCTACGATGCTCCCTAGCTTTGGAGTAATGGATTTACCTGAGAAGGTTGCCCAGGAGGGAATTGTCCTGTGATAGGGGAAGGATTGTTCCAGCTGTAACCATGACTCTTTCTGCTTCAGTTACCCAAATATTTAATACTCATCCTGCGGTTCCCGAAAACTCATAAGCCAGCATCATTTTTCTTCAGAGCAGATGCGACCCTGCTTATCCCGAAAAGAGTCTGTGTTTAATCTCTCAGTACTTGGAGAACTCTGACATCCAGGCTGAAGACACGACACCTAAATCCACACACCTTATATCTTCAGTGTCTCTGGCAAAGACAGGTCCTTTAACCTCAGGCCTGAAGAGAGGGAACAAAGAAGCAGGCACATTTGTGCCTTTAAGGAGTGGGGGAGGGGGAGGCTGGTGACAGAAGCAGGCATGTCTTCTATCCAGTATGGCCACGCCTCCCGTCTTCCCAGAAGGAGGGCAGCCCTCAGGAGCATCTCTCCCCTTGCTAATTGGGAGTCTTCGGGCAAGTTACTTGCCAATGGCAATCCAATAGCCCAGTGCTCGTAAAAATAAACACTTCCATCTGTAAAATGGAGATACTAAGCTGGCTGCAAAGATGAGGCAACACAGCTCATCACAGCTCCCAACACAAAGGCTGAGCTGGAACAATATTAGAATTCAGTAGCATCTCATCAAGCTGCGAGTTAGTGTCTCTGCTGGGAATGGTGGCTCCATTCCGCCCACATTAGTCAAGTTTCTGAGCCTCTTTCATCGTCTCTGCACGGAGTTTCTTCTGCTTCAGCATCCTCCTCCCAGGCCATGATTTCTCCAGTATCTTCAGATAGAAAGGGGCGGGGCTTAGGTAGACCTTCCCTCAACGGCTTGGGCAAAAGAGAGTATCTTCCTTGAGTCTTATTCTCTCATTATTGCTGTTGTTTTGCTCTCTAACATAGCAAAGCGTATCCCATTTTAAGGAACAAATATTAAGCCATTAAGCTGTACAGTAATGGAAACAAAGGCCTTTGGGCATTTTTAACATTAAATCAAGAGAGGATGGAATGTCACATCGTCTGGTGTTGAACTGTCCTCAGAGGGATGCATAACCATGTGGTTGGTGTACCCAGCCCCAGACACAGCTTCCTCCTTGACAAAAAAGCAAAAGATGTCTTGGAGGTTAAGGCTGATTGGCTTCTCCAAGTGAGCTGTCCTTGTCTGTGGGATGAATTAGTGCCGGTGCCAGAGGCCCTGAGCTGGCCTGCCCTAGTTTTGTGGTTTCCTGCCAGATCCTTAGAGTTATTTAGCATAGTTTCGGGTAAGATCAATACACATTGAGCCCAGTATAAATACCATCCCCAATGTGCCAAGAAGCAGCCCAGGGGGTGTGCCCCCAAAATTAGCCAACAAGTCGCTCTTGTGAGCTGCCTGTAACCTCACCTTGAATAAGTGAACTGTGGTTTGATTCATATCCTTCAAGTGCACACAGTTTTTTTTTTTTTTTTTTTTTTGGAAGAGACACCAAGTTGAGAGAATTCCTTTCTGGAATTGAAGAAATAATGAATGTGGACCTCACCAGCCCCTGGCCTTTTCGTAGTTCATAATGAAAACGAATGTTCATTTTTCCTTTAAAACTGTCTCGAGCTAAATGATACTGACGCTTTCAATTTTTAACATCATAATCAATAAAGGCTGCTTATGCACACTTTGCAAAACCATCAGTTTAGAAGTTTGAAAAAAATCTGCATATGGCTGCAGCTTGCTGGCTGGAACGCGCTCGCACTAAATCTTCTGAGTTAAAGTTTTACTGGTGTGTTATGAGTAAAAATGCCTTGTCAGCCATCTGCCAGTTTTTCTCCTAACATCCATATTTCCAACCCTTGCTAAACATCGGGAGCATGCGGCCACAAGAGGCCACCTCTACAATTAAACAGCCGAGTGCGGCAGCAAGAAGCAAGGGCATGTCACAGGAGAACTGTCTAGTATTAATTTTAAAAGTCCATAAAGACTAGCTCTGACCCATCCAGGATGATAGGCTGGCAGTGAAATGGATTAGAAACTGTTACCCCCAGGAGACAAAACAGGAGGGGAAAAAAAGCAAGAAAGAAGAAAAAAGAAAAAAAGAAAGAAAGGCACAGCAACAACAAACAATGCAAGAGTGTCAGAAACTCCAATAAGTGCTAATCATGGCTGATTAATCAGTCTCTAATTCCACTGATCCAAAAAGGTTACCGAGTCAATTGTGTAAAATTAGCTCCTTCTCATGTGTCCCTCTGCATTTGGAGTCTCTATCTGTTCATTTGCATCTTTTGCCAATGTTTACGAAGAATTCAGTTCATTAGCTCTTGAGCATGAAGTCAGAAATTGGAGGGGACTCTGCATTTTCTCGCTGAGAGTAGTACTTAAAACAAATAGCATCACTTCCTCAAACATTTACAGATTAAACTAAATGGCATTAATTACTGTAAGGCTCCTATTTGTGAAGGGAAGGAGGAGGAAAAGAAAAGAATCCTCTTCCTGAACACCCACGGCTGCATGCAGGGTTGCTTCACTCCCATCTCCTATCTTGTATAGTTGGGGGCAAAGTGTTTAATCACGGAATGAACAGGAAGCGGGTGGCGCGGGGAGGTAACGAGGCTTGCTGCAAGGAGGCTCCTAACTTTTTATAGAGCAGCATTTTGCAAAGCTCGGAAGCAGAGGTTGATTTTGCAAGCCCTTATTAAAAAAAGATCCCTGCCACATATGTAGAAGCAGTCTTGGGAGATACCTGTTTTACTCGTGTTTGAAATCTCGAAACTTGCCAAGAGAGGGGGAGAAGGCAAGGCTGGACGGGCCCCGGGGTTTGCAGGGAAGGTGGGCACTGACCGATGGGGTGATGGGAAGCTCCGGCTTGTTTTCCAAAAGTGCCCCTCTTGGTGTGTTTCAGAGGAGGGAAGTGTGCTCAGAGAAGGAACTAGAGAACAAATCAAACAAGCAGGTGAGCGTGAAAGCCCGGGAGTCAGCTTGGGAGAAGCCACACTTCTCCCTCAGAAACGTACAACACCCTTGGTCCTTGGGAAGGACAGATGCAATGCCTCCTGTTCAGACATGGCTTACGCAATGGATGTCTCTGGGAGAAGTGGGGCTGGGCCAGGCGGAACTCCCCTGAGAATTGGTTGGCCTGGGAGGGACGTTCCACTGCGCAGAGCCAAAGAGATTAGAGACAATGTGCTGGTGCTGACCAAACCCAGGGTGTCTGCCTACAGGAGTCTGGCATCTACTCCTGATCCCGGAGTGCACTCCCCACCTCTATCCTGAGCAAATTCACTTTCTCTGCCTCTGAGCCTCTACTTATATATATTTTCCTGTACATTTTTTTGCTGAAATGCTCTTCATCCCACCCCCTGCAGACATCTCCCTCTCTCAAATCTCACCAGTATGGAGGCCTGGGGATGTCAAGCAAAGCCCACTGATATTGACCCTGCCCTCCCAGAGCTCAAGTGGAGTGAGAGAACTTCCTGTACATTAACGAGGCGATTATCATAAGGTTTGATAAGAGCCTCACCTCCTCCAGGAAGTCTCCCTTGATCCCCTCAGGCCGTATTCCTGTCCCTCTTTCCTGTGTGATCCTCAGCAAGCCACGGAACACACTGTTTTCTAATGATGGTTTTTATGTCTATCTCCTTTTCTGAGTGTGAGTCTTTTAAGGACAGGACAGATCATCTTCATCTTGTCATCCCCCAGACAAAGCACAACACTAGACAAAGTAGGTGCTCAGTAAACATTTGTTGAATAAATAAATGAATGAGGGTTGGCAATATGCTGTGCAGACAGCAGAGGCCTTTCTTTCCAGTTCTAACACATCATGACTCAGGACTGGGTCCCCAAGGCCTCTGATCCCAGGAATTAGCAGGTTTGCAGAGAGTACGGGGTGTGTCATGTGTGTACACATTAGTCAAACCAACAATGAGGTTATTAAAGGGAATTTTTAGCAAGGTTTGGATTTGGGGACTAAAGTAATGGAAGGATACTTCTCACTTCCATTTTCCTTTATTTCTGTGTCAGCTGAATACTAGTATCTTGAGGGCAGTTCTATCTTTTCATCTTCTTGGCCATAACATCTGGCACAGGTCTGACTCATAGTCGATGCCTAGTAAATGTTTGCAAATGAATCAGTGAGTGGGCTTGCACCCTCAGCTCTGAAGCCTCAGTCTTGTGTTATGACAGATTTAGGGGTCAGAGAGTGCCCTCTAATGCTTCTGAGCCCTGGCCAAACATACCCGAGGTACAGTCTGAAGGTGGCAGGAAAGGTCAAAATCACTTTACATCAATATTATCCTTGATGGTCCCTCAGGAAGGCGTCCTGTTGGAGAATGCAGAGGCCTCCCCGTTGGTTGGCAAGCCATCTTCCCCTCCAGGGTCAGAGCACACTGCTGCCTGGGCGAGGGGCATGGTGAGGCCGTTAGCCTGTCCTGAGGAGCTGTGCAGTATAAAAATACATGTTTTTCCCTGTTCCATTCCATAATGGAAAAGAATATGAAAAAGAGTATAGTTCTATGTGTAACTGAGTCACTTTGCTGTACAGAAGAAATTAACATATCATTGTAAATCAACTACTTCGATAAAATTTAATAAAAAATACATGTCTTTCACTTGTAAAATATTGCTCTTGGGAATAGTGGCCTGGACTGCCGAATTGAGGGGGTGGTGAGATGCTCATGCTATGGGAGGGAGATGGAGAACTACTGAGGATCTGCCCCCAGGTCATATCACCCAGCTCACACCCATCCCCGGCCAACAGGAGCAGCCTCATTTCCTGAACTGTCACTGTCACTGTCCCATCGAATCCCCCACAGCTCCCTGGGAGCATCCACTCATGAGGGGAAACAGCAGCGGCTCAAGCTGGCATGGGTGACCCACGTTGGGGGCTTGCAAATCCAGTCCTGCTGTTTCTGGACCCTCCCTGAGCTCACATCCAGGTGAGTTCTGGGCAGAGCTGAGGTGAGCCCACCAGGGGAGGGAAAAAAAGGAGACTCATTACAGCAGCAACTCTGCTTTCCTCAGCCTCCTGATTCATCATGTTTTTTTATTAGCTCTCTTTTCCCTGATAAACCTTTGCAGGAGAGGAGCTCTAGGAAACAGCTGGAGCAAGTCCCTTTAGCAGGTGGAATTTGGCAGGCGGGTTCCCATATTCAGCCGCCAAATCACTCAAGCTCCCACTTAAATGAGGGGAAAAGAGAGACGCGCTAAGGCGGTCTGGGCTCTCCGCTTCCTGTTTAATCTGAAGGATAAAGGATAAAGGAGGAGGCCAGGGAGAGGGGAAACTCCTGCTCTAGAGCATTTGGGTCTCAGATATCTCTTTTCTGCCAAGGAGATTTTTATATTTTGGGTACAAATTTCTCTTTAGCTCTCTTACCTCCTGTGTTTCGTTTGTGTTTGTCTGTTTGGCAGGGGAGTTAGGGGGGATTTTTTTTCTTTTTCTTTTTCTTTTTTTTTTTTTTGTGGTACGTGGGCGTCTCACTGCTGTGGCCTCTCCCATTGCGGAGCACAGGCTCCAGACGCGCAGGCTCAGCAGCCATGGCTTACGGGCCCAGCCGCTCCGCGGCATGTGTGATCCTCCCGGACCCGGGCACGAACCCATGTCCTCTGCATCGGCAGGCGGACTCCCAACCACTGCGCCAACAGGGAAGCCCAGGGGGAGATTTTCTTGGGAATAAACACTCACGTGTTCTCTCTTCTCCCCTGATCTTCTCTCTCTCATCTCCTCTGCTCTCACTCCAGCACTCTGTTCCTTGTTGCATTCAATCTGGAGTCAAACACAGAAGAAAATGGGAAAAATCAAGGGCTTTTTAAAACATTATTTTTTAGTGGAATATTTTAAAGCATTTTTTTTTCCTGACCTGAAATCTGAGAAGACATTTATGCAGCACCAGCCATATTTGGTTTTAAAACCTCACCAGCATTCAGACTCACTCACTCATGGACAAGATCCCCCATCCCAGGAGGAAACAGCCTACGAGCCAACACATGGTACCTAAAACTTACTTCCGGGTACAAAATTTGGGCTTGGGCTCCCTTCTCTATTTTTCCCATTTGTGGTTCTGCTCTCTCTTGATCATAGGGGAACAGGCCACAGTCAGTGTCAAGGAGCTAGATGGGATGCTATTTCTTAACTCAGCAACTGACCCAGCAGGAAGCTCACATATTCTATCTAAGCAGGGGCGGGAATTGAAGGGTTTCTAAGACTTGGAGGTGAGAACCGCTCTCTTCACTAAAAGGTGAGCACAAGTCGGTCTTACTCCAGGCAGGAAAAAAGGTTTCAATTTTCATGACAACTGAGATGGAATGGTCAGAGTGTCCTGGGCTGCTGGATTCTGCAGGGGCTGAGAGGGAAAGGCTGCCCTCACTGGGACAGTGACATTGGCCACACACCCTATAGAGAAGGAACATCTCCACACGTTTCCCTCCTGCGCCTGGAATCTCGGAGCTCATTTTTCAATTGTAGGCAAAGCATTTCGGATGTCAAGAAACACTCAGTAAATCCCTATTGAATACATTCATCAACTAATTTAACTTTCTCCGAGCCACCATGTTGGCAAATTGAATAATCCATGGGAATTGTTGTTTCCGTGGGACTTAACTGCGTCCCTCCCTCACCTATTCTCACTGTTGTTTGTAAAGGGCTCTGAGATGCTAGAATTGACTCTGTTGTTTTACTTACTCCAACGGTGATCAGCAGAAGAGTGTATATGCATCCTCTGAGGGGACGTACAATTCCATGAAGGGAGACGAGTGCCTTTTCTTTGACATTTTTGGGGTTGCAACACCCATTTGCACCGCCACTTGTATACACACATAAAAAAAAAAGGCAAAAGGAGAAAGGTAAAGATTATGAGATGTATTTCCCGTAATATTTAATAATCACGTTGAAACACTGACATAAATTGCGCCGCATTTACAAATCTCTGTTTCCTTTGAAAATTACACCCCAGCATTTAATTCACCAAAATAACTCATTTTATACAGCACAACAATGTAGTAAAATAACTCATCTCGAATATGTGGATATGAATAGATTTAACACATCTGCATTGAACAAAATGAATTCATCTAAAAGCTGAGAAACTGCTGTTCTCTTTCGAGAGTTACCGATTATTTTACCATTCCCTTCAGTTTACTTGTTTGTTTTTGTTAAATTACTTTAGGAATTAGGAAATGAGAAAAGCAGAAACGCTGGGTAGATTTTTCTCTATTTAGAATAGGGGAAAGAGGCATAAATAATCATTTGTATTATACCTTATTTCATTAAAAATTATATTTACAATTGTGTGGAGACCAGGGAAGAACCCTCCATTCGCTGCAGGTTGCTTTGTTTAATCCTTGGAAAATACTGTATTTCCATTACAACGTTCTCCCAACAGGAGACTACATATTAAAATTATTTTTGAAGCTGAACTAAAAACAGAGTTCAAGTGCATTGTCGTGTTCCCCGTGGGAGGAGGCATTCATTTGCAGACATGGGGTAGTATCCCTGAAAAGGAGATGGAAAATGTGTTTCTCGCATCTCAGTTCTCATACAGGATCATGGAGCACCTCCCAGTGGGTGTCACAGAGGAGCCTCCCCGAAATTGAGTTGAGATTTCTGGCTCCGCCTTCAGGATAAGCAGAGGCGTCCCAAGAAGCAGAGCCCATCTGTGATTGATGGTTTGGGGATGGCCAGGTGAGCCAGGACCACAGCTGGAGAGAGAAAGCATGCTCAAGGTCTAGATGAACACATCCTGCAGTCAAGGTGAATCCAACCATTTCTGGATCCTGAAGGGCTTCCTCCACGCAAAGCACTTTGAGGGCAAGGAGTGGAATCTACTGGGCTGCCCTCCTATTAAGGCTACTACGGGGGCACGCTTTCCATTGCTAGTGCAGCTAGCAGTCCTCCCCCTGTGAGCTGGGACAGAAGAGGGACCACATTGGTGTAGAAGGGTGTATCAGTGGAGGACCCCAACATTTTGATGCAGAGCCTAGGGGAAGATTCCCTGAATGGGTTTCAGGACATCAGTCTTGCAGACACTGTTCTCCGGATGCTCCAGCCACAACTTCCAGTTTCCGACTCTGTAAAGTGGAGAAGCACTCACACAGCTACCTGGGTGCAGAATCCCTCTCTATCTTCAGGATTTCTTTCCTTGAACAAATATTGTCATCCCTCGAACAGGATTTTTTACCTGTAAATCCATTCCTGTTGCATCTCTCCAAAGCATTCAACTTAGTTTTCATAGGGAAAAAAGTCTATTTTTTCATTCTCATTTAATCAATTTGCACCATTGATTAAATTGCATAAGGACAAGTACAAGTCACCCAGGTGCAAACAGGTTTGAGAACAAACTTATCTGAGTCCTGGTAAATGTTCCATTCAGCCCAGGGACCCCTAGCCTTGAGCACTCAGGATGCTGTGGGTCTCTGTCAGTGCCTCTTCCAGAAGGCATGCCGGCTCTGGTTATCTCTGAGTTGGTGAAGCGGTCAAGGGCTTTCTAGGTCAGACTGGGTACAATTTAGGAGGTATTCAGGGAATGGTTAGGCAAGGCTGAAAATACAAATTTGTCAACTGATGGAGCCTTGAACTAAAGTGTGTAAGAGATTATCATGGGAGCTACTGATAATTTTTCAGAAAAAGACTTTTTATCCAATTTGCCTTCTAGAAAGCTCCATCAGTTGGGACAGGGAAGGTAAACATGTGACAGGTTGGAATGTCATTTCCCATTCTTTCTCCCTACCTGGGATGGGATTTTACATCCACAACTTTTTTTTTTTTTTTTTTTTTTTTTTGCGGTACGCGGGCCTCTCACTGTTGTGGCCTCTCCCATTGCGGAGCACAGGCTCCGGACACGCAGGCTCAGTGGCCATGGCTCACAGGCCCAGCCGCTCCGCGGCATGTGGGATCTTCCCGGACCGGGGCACGAACCCACGTCCCCTGCATCGGCAGGTGGACTCTCAACCACTGCGCCACCAGGGAAGCCCTACATCCACAACTTTTGTGGTGTGACTTTGGACTTGGCCGTGTGATTGCTTTGGCCAGTGAATGTTGAATGCACATGATGTGACCACAGGCTTCATATGTGTTTGCATGATTTGGCTTGCCCTCTCCCACTCCTGCAGTCTACTGTGAGAGACACATGCCCTAGGTAGCCACTGTCCCTTCAACCTGGGCCCTGGAATGAAGGGCACATGGCACAGACTCAAATCTGACCTGCAGCCTGGGGCAAAGTTGCCATATACAATCCATGGGCCCGAAGTGAGAAACGGAGGTTTGCTGTTGTAAGTGGGAGGTTTGACGGTTGTTTGTTTCAAAGCGTAATTGTGAAGGATGATTAATACAGGATCGGGTAGGAGTGAGTGAAATGGAAAGCAGGGAGCCCATCACTCTGCCTCACCTAGTTGGGAGACCTTGGATGAGTGCCTGCCCTCCTCTGGGTCCTATTTTCTTACTGACAAGGTGAGGATGTTGTAGAAGATGGTCCCTTGGTGTCTTGTAACCTTGCACAGAAGAAGAGATAAGAACATCATCTAGCCTACGGGAGGGATGATTTCCGTCACGTTCAGTGAGAAATCGTCCTGGCCCTCCTGCAGCTTGCAGTCCAGGGGGCTGAGTTGCTTTGCAAGCAGGCAGGACCAAAGGACACACAGAGGCAGCGTGGCCCAGCATCCCCAGAATTGCTGTGAATTGCCCCACCCCCATACTAGGTGAAATGTTGGGTGCACACATCCTGAATTCCTCACCTGCCACCTCCCTGGTTCTGGGGCCACAGCATCCCCAGAGAAGATCACAGGGTCCCCGGGGCAATTCATAACAGACAGGAAACTTTCTGCCAGGAGCCAGCCCTGGGATGAACAGCTTCGGGGTGGGATTTCCCAGGAAGGGTGATTATCGCGGAATCAGTAATAAGGATGGAAGCGCTCCACGAGAACAGTGGGAGAGACCTCCCCGGTGCAGTCACTTTAAGGTATGTCGCCTTCTTCAACGCCAGGGCCACTGTCAGAAAGGCAACTTCATCTAACTAATTAGCAGGGTTTGCCACTTTACAAATCTGCCGTGGCTTTCTTGGCACGGAACAGCTGCTTAGGCAAAGAGCTGTAGGAACCTATTAAAACTCACAGGCCTGAAAAGGCAAGTAGGGGAAGGGGGAGCTTTAAAAGAGAGAGCGGAGGAAGGAAACTTCCAGAACAGGTCAGTGCCGGCTCCCTGACTCTGCCTGCATCCAGGTGGGAAGTGGGTGAAAGGATGTGAGAGGGACCGTCCCTCCACTGGATCCAGGCTCCTACATGGTCACTTGGCTTTTCCTCTTGAAGTGCTCTCAGTTTTCCAAGCGGCTTTGAAGAAATGCTCTCCCATGGACGGCAACTTGTCACCACACCCTGTCATCCATCCAGTAATTAAAATCTGACTGATTTACTGACTGGCAACAGCCATCACAGCCCAGGAATCAGCTGATGTTCATCTTTCCCAAGGCTGAATTGACTTGGTGGAAAGAGACGGCTGGCTCCCAAGCTGAGCTGTCACTCAGCTGCTGTGGAAACCAGAAAGACAGCTAACGGAGCCCTCGCCAGCCATCTTTGGTTTATTTTATTCTAATATTTATTACCACCCAGCAAATGAACATAACACAGATGAGTTAGGGGGAGCAGTGCAGGCTGAGCTGTGGGACTGGTGGCGTGGCCAGGGAAGCAGTGGACACACTGCAGGGGGACGGAGGGGTCCCTAAAGGGCCAGCTGGTTCATGGGGAACTGCGGGTATGTCATTTGCACTTCACATACTAGCAGTTGTGGATGGGGATCTGGAGCTTTAAAAAGCGAGCCTGGCTGTGTCTGCTTACGGGAGAGAAGCGATGAATCAGGGTGCCTTTCCGGGGTGCTGATGGCGCGGGGTCCTCAGTGTCGGGCGTGGACTCTGGATCCCCTGAACCGCCCTGCAGCCTCTGGGGTGACTCAGCTTTTCTACCCTGCCCCTGACAGGAAGCAGGCCCTCCTGGGCTGTCCTCTCATTGTCTTGGCTTTGCTATCTCAGTCCTAGGACATGGCCCATCTTGACCCTTCTTGGGTAAGGCTGCAAGGAGCGCCCCTTGGAAGCAGCCTCCCCCACACTCCCCACCGTGAACTACCTGTGCCCCCCTGAGGACCCAGTGACCCTGAGCCTTCTCCAGCTTCTTCTGTTGCATTCACGCGTTCGTTCGGGGGAGTCTATACGGGGCTATGCGCAGTGGGGAGTGCAGCTCAGAACACACCTGATCTCAGGCTTCATGGGGCCCACAGGCCAGTGGGAAGCCCAAGACATTCACCAAATAAAGGACAGAGATTCACACCTCCAACTGGGGTGAGTGCTACGGGACAGCAGGAACCCAGGGCCCTCTCTGGGGGCTTGATGAGCTCACAGCTCCTCTCTGGGTCAAGGCCAGGAATAGAAGAGGCAAGCCAGGTGCCCAGGTGTGAGAGCTAAGGTGGCCTCACCCTCAGGGTGATGCAAGTGCAGAGCTCAGCAGAGAGCGAGGCCCTCTTCAGTTTTGTTCCCTGCTGCCTTCCCGGCCTCGCCCTGTGCTGGCCCTGCCTGAATTTTCCCCTCTCTTTTTTGCTGAAGTAAAGAGGGCTGGAGCCCACAGTCTTCGGGCTGTTGCATCTCCCAACTGTCAGAGCCATCAGCCCTCCTAACCCCTAAATCACAGAAAACTGAAATATGTATGTACCGTGCAATAATGCACCCACACCTCACTGGGCGGGGGTTCATTGTGTATAATATTTGTGTACAAGCCAAACAACATAGCATTATACATATACCTATATTTTTAAACAAAAAAATGATAAAACACACAAAACACACACGATGACTGTCTCGTCAGGAAAATAGGAAGGGAAAGAGGGAGACCCTACAAGAGAAGAGGATTTTCCAGGTGTCCTTGTTCCCCTAACACTGTCTCCCTGGGGTGGCCGTCCTCCTTTTGTTTCTGGGATAAGCATCCCTGGGTGGGGCAGGATGTGGGGGGTGGTGCCTGGAGGGAGGGGAGAGGGACCAGACAAGCGCCCCGTCTCACAGGCCAAGCCCACTGGAGCCCAGCCAGGGCCGCGCTGTCAAAGACCACAAAACAAATCCACAGAGAGCTGATACTGACAAGCACCAGGGCTCCAGACCCTTCCAGGGCTCTCCCAGCCACCTCCAAGGCCAGTGGTTTGGTTTCATTTTGTTTGTCTCCTGAAGTCAGAGTAGTAATTCTAGACCCCAGCGGAATGCAGAACATCAGAGCTCATAAACCAGATACCAACACGGAGGGCACCTAAAACATTTAGACCAAAGGACCTCTTCAGCCATCAGATACCCTTTCCTTCACAGCCCGACCCACCTCCTCAAACTCTGGTGCTAATCGAGGCGTTCCCTGCACCCAGCCCGGCTCCCAGCTACTGCCAGCCACCTGCATACCTGTGTCTGATCAGTGCAGCTCCCCAGAATGGAGGCATCTGCTAGACCAGAGAAAGGGCTCCTGGGAGGAGGGAAGGCACACACACAGGTCCAGTTGTTACAGAAAGCCCAGGATGCTCTCCTGGTTTAGTACTGAGCATCCCAAAGGATGCTGCCCTCTGGGCAGCAAAGCACCTCCTTCACCCAGTTAGAAACCCTAAGGGTTCAGAAGGAAAGCCCGGATTCCAGATGTACCTGCTCTCTCCTCCCCACAGAAGTTGTGTAAAGTGGTGAGAAGAGTGGAAGTTCATGTTTTGATTTTGAGTAAATCAATTGGCTAATCAGGGTGGGATTTTCCATCTGGGAGTTGAAAGGGCAAAAGGAGAACAGTTAATTTTTCAAGCCATCACTTTAAAATACAGTCACCCTGTTTGTGAGCTGCATTTGATGCAGGGTCCAGGCGGGACATCAAGAAGCAGTGTCAAGGCCAGAACAAGCATATTTTAGAGCAAAGGCAAGTAAATTAAGCCAATTAAGCATTCTTAATGCCCAGGAATTTTTTTCCCTTCTTCCAAGAGCTCCTGCTTGCAAGACAGAATTTCTTTCTTTCTTTTTTTTTTTTTAGCATTCATACCCTTGATTTTCACCTGTGTTTCTCTGTTTCCAGGGACTGCATGGAATGGTCCTGGTGAGGGTGGGTGCCAGGCTGCCCCAGAGCAGGAAGCCTGCCCTGTCTTAAGGGGGCCTGACTCTAAAAGGGGGCAGTGGGCAGCTGGGGGAGGGCTTTTTAAAGACACAAACCGCACCAAATGGGGAAGATTCCATATTTGATCTCTCAGGTAGAAGTTTAATGAGGTGAAGTGAAATAAAGAAATGAAAACATTTCTGGAAATTCTCAGGAAGAAAGGTGCTAGATGCAGGCTACACTTATGCCTGATTTTATGCTAACATTGTGGGTGGTCTCCGAGCATGTGGCCCATTCATTCAGCTCCTTCTGATCATGAGGTTCAGACTTGTGAACTGACGTAGCTTTGGAGTGCTCACCGAGATGCAGAGATGGGTCCCCTCGTCCCTTCGCTAAGGGGGCAAGGAGGTCACTGCCAAGCAGAAGGATAAGCCACACAAAAACAGTTTTCTCAAATTTTTCTGACGGTTGCCCATTTAAAATCGGCTGTAGGGCTTCCCTGGTGGCGCAGTGGTTGAGAGTCCGTCTGCCAATGCAGGGGATACGGGTTCGTGCCCTGGTCCGGGAAGATCCCACATGCCGCGGAGCGGCTGGGCCCGTGAGTCATGGCCGCTGAGCCTGCGCGTCTGGAGCCTGTGCTCCGCAACGGGAGAGGCCACAGCAGTGAGAGGCCCACGTACCACAATAAATAAATAAATAAAATAAAATAAAATAAAATAAAATAAAATCAGCTGTACGCTCACCCCAGCCACTCCTATTTTTCTGGGGGAAAGACCTGATGATGCAAACAATTGGAAAGTCACAAAACAAGCAAGTTGCTAGCAAGGCACATAAACTGTGCACTATGAGCGATGAATATGAGCCTATATGCACTGGGTTTTATTTTATAAAACAATGCCTCATAAACTGAACACTAGCCCAGCAGTTTTACTGCATTTACCTTGGTAATATTTTGCAAACCATTTAAACAGAGCAAAGGCACTGGCAGACCATCCTCCGTGGAGTAGGACTATACAAGCACAACAGTTGGGGGATAACGTATAAATCGGTTTTAGTATTAGACGTAAGGATGATTCGCATTCAAACCACAATCCAAACATGTCTTCAACTTAAAAAGTTTCACTTAGAGGTCAATATTGCTGTAAGTGGAAAGGTGTACCCCCATACACCATAGGGTAGAGCAATGACCTATAGCAAACAAATAATGAAGCAAAGTTTAACACAATTTATAAATTAAAGAAGCAAGATTGGCAGCCTTTGAATATTATGATCTACTCAAGAGACAAGTCATGGAGGGTCCTTCTGGAAAGTCACAGAAACACCAATGCTCTGCATGGGGGCAGGTGCACCAGGAGCTCTGCGGTGCCCCAGCCAGACTCGGTAGGAGAGTCCTCCACAGCCAACAGTACGTTCTTAATTTCCATGTATGAATTCTTAATTACAGTAACCCTCAATAACCCTCTTAATGGGTTACTAGTAAGTAACCCTTGGTAATATGTAAATCTGAAACTTGTTGTAATTCACCCTTAAGAGACAAAGACAGAACTTGCCCTCCATGGATAGTGGTGGCCTTAGGGGAAAAGCGAACATTACCAGAAGGGAGGTATCAGTTAAATGTTATGGAAGTTCAGAGGAAAGAGGTGACTTTTGCTGGGTGGGAGGTGGGGCGGAGGGAACAACAGGGAGATAGCTGGGGGACCCCAAGAGCAAAGTCTTGGAGGTAAAAAAATGAGCTAAACAAGAATGAATGACCCTATTTGACTGGATAAGGGTGTGTACCAGGGAGTAACAAGCTGAAGGCTTGATAATTATCTAATGGAAATGGAAATCCAGCTAAATGATAGGTTAGCAACATGCAGTCTTCAGAAACTGATGCTAAGCACTGCATTCTTATAGAGCAGTGTTTGGGTAGTTAATTCAGAGTCCCCAGGACACCCTCTGGCACAGCTGAGAATGGACATGAACAGTCCAGTGTGGTGGTGGAGATTTAGAATTTCCTAAACAAAGGAATAGGGTATCTTATTGGAAAACCTGAAACAAGATCCCATAATAAGCATCTATAAGGACTAGCTTAGGAAAACCTCTTCCCCCACCCCTACCCCAGGCTCCAAGGCCAACTCTCAGGGAGGGTTTTGTAGGGAGTATTACTTCGGGGACTTTACCTACACCCAATCATGCAGCTACTTTGGGGTGGACACAGAGTCAGAAACAAGAAAATCAAAGAAATGGGTAGGAGCTAGAGCTCTTCTTTAGTCTAGCTCAGTATATTAGACTTTTTCAGGGGTCAAACCCAGTAAGCTTGGAATCAAAAGCTCTGAGTTCAAGTCCAGCCTCTACCACTCACTGGCTGCACATACTTGGGAAAGACACCATACCTTTGGGACTTCATTCTCTTTCCTATGAAAAGGGAGGGATAGCAACCTCCCTACAGGGTGCCAGTGAGGGGCAAAAGGAGTTATGGGGTCAGAAAGTCTTTAGCAAACTCAAATCATGATGTAAATAATGGGTAGCCTTATGTCTATTTCAAGGGTCCTCTGAACAAAGATAAAGGAAGGTCCCCCAGTGCTGTTTACTCAACATGCTGGATCCACGGGTCTACCTGGTCTTAGAGAACAAGGCAGGGCCCTTGCAAGAGCCCTCAGAGGTAAGGTCCAGAGAAACCCCCATCCCCACCATGGGCTCACCTCCGGAGTAAATGCTAATGTTTCCATAAGACACCCAAAGACACAGCTTCTGACTCAAGGAAAACACATGCCTTTATTTATTTTTTTAAGAAGGAAGACGTCATCATTTCAATCAGAAAGCAGTGTTTTTAACTACACTTTCCCGTATTATTACACTCAGCATTGTTTCCAAATTGACGATGTTACTTAAACACACGTGTTCTTAAAAGCACTTAAAACAAAGCAATAAAGAATTCTTTACCGTTCTCTGGCTTTTATTCTAGTGTCTAATCAAACCTCATATATTTCCTGCTGTCTGCCAACATGAGTTCTAGGTACTCTTCTGACATTTTCCTTACATAATCCAGCCTGGGAGGGAGGGAGGGAGGAGGAAGTGGGGGGATATAAGGAGAGAGAGAGTGAGGAGGAAAGAAGAGCAGATGGGAGAAAGCTGGCATTCCTTGGTCTATCCAGTGCCCACGTCAGGCTCAGAGGCAGCCCTGGACGCTCGGAGGGCCACAGAGGCAGACACACAGGTGCCCTACTTGGCTCTGATTCCCTGCCTTGTGCACACCTGAGGGTCGGGCCCTTGCATCTAATTGGACAGCTGGGCTGGTGAATGTGGCCTGTCCTGCCAGTCGCCTCGCTGGCCACAGTGACAGCTGTATCACTTCCCTGATGTGAGTGGGTGCTGAGGAGTGTTGACACATAATCCACTTTCCTCTAATATTCTCCAGCCAATCTGACAGTTGTCCGGCAGGGGCTAGTCAACTTGACTGCCAGCCCTCACAGAGACATTGGGGGACAGCTTCTGAAGACAAACAGGCAGGAGAGACTTCAAATGAGGCTTTTGTTTTCTCCCAGTCGGTGACTTGAGAACTGATGCAAATCCTGAAGCTGATGGTTATTGTAGGGACTGTTGGTGAGGACCTGCCAGACGCAGGCAATGGTGAACGGTACACTCCAGCCAGCTCTGAGACCAGACCACGGTGGCCTGGTCGTCATGGGCTGAGGTTAAGAGAAGACCTCTCATAGGAGATTGCTGTCTTGACCGTCCTGCAGTTACGGGACAGCACACAACTTTTTCCTATTCTCACATACCTTTCCATTATATAGTTTAAGGTGGAGGAAACACTCCAACATACCACGCAAAGTTCAGAACCCTTGAAGTTGTAGGCGAAGTGTCTCTGTCATTCCCGGTGACAGCCGACGTCCTAACATCTTTCTTGCGCTGGAACCTCCCTCCACCTCCCTCACCAAACCTCTCAGGGCTGGGGACCCCTCTCTCTCACTCTTTGCCTGGCAGGAAGGCCAATGCTAAGATGGGGTCCAGGAAGTGTGAGTTCCATTTAAGGCTCTCTCATTATTTAGGAATGAGACCAGAGACACCTTGTGGCATTGAAGGATCTGGTTCCAGAGAGTTCCTCATTCCATCCTCTGACATTCTCCAGATGTCAATGAGCAGTCGGGGGGAGGGGGGAGCCCGAGGGAAAAAAAAACCCAGCTTAAGACAAGGTGGCCAGGCCATTGGAGCTTTTCAGGTTTGAGAGCTACTTGGGCTGCAAGTGACAGAAATCCAACACAAATGAGGGTAAGCAAGGAGAGGACGTTGTATAAGAATTGTGGGGTCTCAATAAACCCATTCACCGGAATCCAGCTGAACTTCGAGAATCACTGAGATTCAAACACTACCAGTAGCCTCTGTCTCTTGTCACTGCTCACCTCTGCCAGTGTTCTTCCCAGCCCTGCCTTCCTGCTTTTGCCACTTAATTTTTCCCTGTGGTTAAAACAAAACAAATTACCAGCAGTCCTTAAGCTTCAAATCATACAGCCCAGCAACTTAAAAAGAAAATACTGTCCTCTTATTCTCAGCTTCATTTCTAAGATTCTCAAGAAAGCATATGATCAGTCAGGCTTGGTCATATGTCCTTTCCTGATCCAATAAACTGTGGCCAGAGTGTGCATCACGTGGGCCTAACATGGCTGCTTCCATGGGGAGCATACAGATGGTGGGGGGTTCGGATGCTCCCAGAAGGGAAAGTACTGGGCAGAGGAAGTCATAGCTGACTGCTAAAAGATGGCTCCTGTGTAAGAGGGAGCTATATAAAAAAGTTCCTTCAACCCCTTGGTCATTGCTGCATTGTTTACAATAGCCAAGTTGTGGAAACAACCTAAGTGTCTGTTGATGGATGAACGGATAAAGAAAATGCACAATAGGGCTTCCCTGGTGGCGCAGTGGTTGAGAGTCCGCCTGCCGATGCAGGGGACACGGGTTTGTGCCCCAGTCCGGGAAGATCCCACATGCTGCGGAGCGGCTAGGCCCATGAGCCATGGCCGCTGAGCCTGCGTGTCCGGAGCCTGTGCTCCGCAACGGGAGAGGCCACAACAGTGAGAGGCCCGCATACCACACAAAAAAAAAAAATGCACAATGGAATATTATCCAGCCATAAAAAAGAATGGAATCTTGCCATTTGTGACAACATGGATGGACCTTGAGGGTATTACGCTAAGTGAAATAAGTCAGATGGAGAAAGACAAAGTATGATCTCACTTATGTGTGGAGTCTAAAAAACAAAACAAACGAACAAACAAAAAAATGAGCTCATAGATACAGAGAATGGATTGGTGGTTGTCAGAGGCAGGGGTTCAGGGATGAGCAAAATGGGTGAAGGGGGTCAAAATTACAAATTTCCATTTATAAATTAAATAAGTCATAGGGATATAATGTGCAGCATGGCAGCTACAGTTAACAATAGTTTTTGCATGTTTGCAAGTTGCTAAGAGAGTAGATCTTAAAAGTCCTCATCATAAGACAAAGAAAATTTGTTACTAGGTGTGGTGGTAGATGTTAACTAGACTTACTGTGGCGATCATTTCCCAATATACAGAAATATCAAATCATTATATTACACACCTGAAACTAATATAATGCTATATGTCAATTATACCTCAATAAAAAAGAAGTTCACTACAAAAAAAATTTATGAAATGCCATGTAGGTTTTGATCCAACATTACTTTGAATTAGAGTTTAAAGTTGTGGTTGTTTGTTATTAGAATATGTTCATTTTGTTTAGCCAGTGAGAAATCATTCAAAATATTGCTCTCCAAAGCAGCCAGTGACATCACTCTAATTTCAGCTGGCACCCCCAAAGAAAGAGCAGAATTGACGCTTTAAGGATCGTGAAACAAACCTGTCTCCAAACCAGCTGGGCCTGAGTGAGGTGGTGAGAGGCAAAGCGCATTTTCTCTGGGTCCCTTCGGCTCTCCATTCCTCCTCTGTACTCCTGGGGACCCAGCGAGGCCGCCCCACCATCCATGATCAAACGAGTGGGCTCCGGGCCCTGCGAGGCCCTGCAGACTGAGCAGAAGCCAGCCTGTGGTCCACAGCTGCTCCAAAGGGGGCTCTGGGGACATGGATGACCCATAGATCGGCCGGTCAGCTAGTGACTGTGACCCTCGCAGGGCCTTGCTGATTCAGAGCCTCATTCTGGATGTTTCTGTACAGAGAAGAGCCCACGGAGGGCCTGGGGGAAGAGAGGAGGGGGCTGCCTACTGACTAAAGGCAGGTGAGCAGTGATCAGTGTGCAGGGAACAGGAGAGCCTCCAGCTGGGCAGGTGATGAGGTCTGGTCTTGAGCTTGACCTGGATGTACCCCGGCTTTGTTCAGAGCCATCTAGAGGGGGGTATGAAGTCACTCCAATAGCACAAGCTCTCCGAAAAGTCTGACTTAGGAGCAATCTGTTAGATGTTTGAATCAGAATGCCTCATCTGAATGAATTCATCGACCGAAGAAAAAGGTGTTTTTTTGCCTTAAATGTCAGGTTTGTGTCATGTTCGTTTTCTACATGGAAGAAAGCATCTTTTGATTAAACTGAAAACTTCTCACAGTTGGGATGACCCAGCACCCAAGAAAGAGTGTCCAACCTTTGCCGATGCCACTCTTGGACTGGGATGTTCCTAATTACCAGACACAGGTCCCCGCATCTCTATCGGAGCTCTGCTGTGGCAGAGGGAAGTTAAAAGGACTGCTCGGAGTATGTCTTTAACTTTCCTGTGTTGGGGTGGCAGCTTCCCAGTCCACGAAGGAGGGCTGCAGGACAGTGCATGGCCACCTGCATCGTCTCTGGGCAGCACTGTCAGGGGATGGGGCCGTTGGCTGTGCATGGGGCCACTCCTACAATCAAGGTCCTCTCCCGCTGCACCTCCCGGAGCTCAGCCCACCTCTGTGCCCACAGGTCTCCCACCTCCCTCCCTCCCATCACCCTTCTCCAGCCTCCCACCCCAACTTTCCTCCCCGCCAGGCCCTGGATGCCAGTCTCCAGCCCTGGCCGTGTCTCCTGTCAGTCAGCCTTCAAGATCTGGGCCTCTCTCCACTGTCCTGACCCCAGGCCCACAGACGTTTCTTGGTGACAGCTCTGTGATTCCTCTACGCGCACCTTTGTGGCGTTCCAAGAACACGGGGCTCAAAGGGGCCTCCAGGCGGACGGCAGGAAGGCAAATCCAGCCCAGGCCTCTTGTCATTCCCCGGACTCTGCCCACCGCCGGTAGCTCCTAGTTAGAAGTTGGAGGTTACAGCTCTGTCCTTCTCTCCCTTCCTCTCTTTCCCCCCAACCCACCTCCATGCACTTGTATCTCTCCATTTATCAGCTTAAGTTCAGATCGTGCGGGGAGGCATGCCTTATCTTCATTATGCACAAGGATACATATCCCAAGATGGAAGGTCCTCCCTTCGTAGGCTCAATACTCACTTCCTTAAAACTCCTGGGTTTGGACTCAGAGAGTATTTTCTGGGCTCAGAGTAAGTGCCTTGATTAAGAGGCAGTGCCCATACTGGTAAAGAACACGGGTGCCAGCACCAGAGGCCTGAACTCCCAGCTCTGTCATATACCAACGCTGTGATCTTGGACAAGTAACTTCATCTCTCGTACCTCCTCTGTAGAACAGCAAAAATGCCTCCTAGGCTTGCTGCGAGAATGAAATGAACGAATACCCGGAGCACTGAGACCAGGACCTGGCCATAGCAACGGCCACCTAAGTTGCTATTATTATTTCTTTTTTAAATTTATTTATTTATTTATTTATTTATTTATGGCTGTGTTGACTCTTCGTTTCTGTGCGAGGGCTTTCTCTAGTTGCGGCAAGTGGGGGCCACTCCTCATCACGGTGCGCAGGCCTCTGACTATCGCGGCCTTTCTTGTTGCGGAGCACAGGCTCCAGACGCGCAGGCTCAGTAATTGTGGCTCACGGGGCCAGCCGCTCTGCGGCATGTGGGATCCTCCCAGACCAGGGCTCGAACCCGTGTCCCCTGCATCGGCAGGCAGACTCTCAACCACTGCGCCACCAGGGAAGCCCCGCTATTATTATTTCTAATTGGTAGAGTCTTATGTTTCCACCTTGACTTGTTACAAGGACCTTGTAAACTGGTTATTTCTGTGCCCATGTGGTATAGGAAAACATTGAGGGTGGAGAAGTTCAAGCAACTTCCCCAAATATACACCACTCATTAGCACCAAACCCAGGACTTGAACCTGGGCCTGGTGTTCCGTTCTCTTTATGTTGCTCTGTGGTGCTCAGCACATCACTGCCACATATGTGCTTAATAAATATTTGCCAAATGTGTAATCATCTATTTTCATTCACATTCAAAATCCTACAAACATCCAGCGGACAGCCACTGCAGAAAAAGCTGAGGACGTTGTGCCCCTGAAGACACCAGCCTTGGATCAGGGGAGCTGACCTCCCCATGGGAAGACCTGCTGGGGATGGCTCCAGGCTGGAAGAGCCCTCCCAGTTAGGGGAGGACAACCCATATCTTCCTTTTAAGGAGGGTGAAGAATCATATGAGTCGCAGCCAGCAGCAAGAATGGGATGGAAGGATGGGGTTACAATGCCCCAACTGGCCTGCTCAGAAGGAGTTTATGAAAATCAATCCACACATGTGTATCCTAAATCCATCCTCTCCCCAACCATGGCCCCCACCCTAACCGAAGCCTCCAGCATCCGTTGTCTGGTGGCTTCTGCCATGTTCTTATTGGCCTTGGGGTCTCCACTGTCCCCCACTGCAGCCAGGATCAGACACCAACCAGATCATGTCACACCCCACCCTCACCCCTCCAGTGTATGGCTACCTCTGCCCTCTCGTTCAGGGCTAATCCAGCCACTTTTCATAGCCACGCCTGGCTCTCCGACTCCTGCCTTATCTCATCCTGTTGTCCAGGTCACAGGGCTGAGCTGTCGGGTCCTACTGGTCCTGGAACCCACTAAGCGCCTTCGTCTTCCAGGCTTTGCACCTGCTTTGCTTCTGCCTGGAACATCCCTTATCCCAAGACCCACAAGGCGGTCCCTTTCTCAACTGTGGGCCTCAGAGTACATGCTACTTCCTCCAACTTGCTGCCTCTGGCCCCCAAGCTCCAACTCCCTGACAAAGTCTGCTGCACTTTCTTCATCAAATTTGTCGCAATAGATGAAACTATCGATTTTGAAAATTCTGTTTCTGTAAGTTCCTTGAGGGCAGCAGACTTACCTTTCTGATCTATTTCTGTCCTCCAGCCCCAGAAGAGAGCTGGGATGAAGGGGGTTCATCAACCTGTGTGGATAAATGACTATAATGTTAATCTAGGCTGTATGTGTCCAACCCTTGACTATGTCTTTGGGAGATAGAAGTGTAATTGTGTCTCAAGTCTTGTCCCCAGGAGCTTCTAATCTGATTTTGAGCAAAGGGGAGGCACACAGGGCATGGTGGGAAATTAAGCTTCCCAGAAAGCAGGAGAAAAGACCCAAATAAAACCTGGGGTGAGAAGTGAAATGAGCAGAGCATAGAAGCGATTACCTAGGTATAAAGGAGACTGTTGCTCTGTTAATGCTGAATAAATGCTTTGACTACGTTTTTCACTGGTTCTCCTGTTTCCCTGAATTACCTCCACCAACCTGTGTTAGCCTGCACAGCATCCCTGATTTCTCTTCTTCCCTCCTCTTACAGAGACCTTTAGAATCACATGCCATAGGCGCTGGGACCACAGACCAAAGTCTTGCACTTACCAAGTGAATGCTTTCCCTGTGCCGTGAGACTCGCATGCGGCAGCTGACCCACTGCAGGCTTGGAGAGTTTCTGGGGGTGGGAACCGACAAGCCGTGAGCCCCGTGGTCCAGTGCTGGTGGCTTTGGCTTCTCCTCTCTGGAGAATCTCAGGGAAGCCAGCAGTTTCTGGAGGCAGTGTGATGCTGACCCTCCTTTGCCCTCGCCGTCCATCTGGGCCTTGGGAAGAACCTCCAATGGAGACACAGTACCTTCTGGGCAGGGACATTCAACGCCTCTCCTGTCGGCCTGCTGCTTCAGCTTCCTTGGCCTGGCTAGACCGCCAGGTGCCCTTGATAGAGTGTTTATGTCCAGAAAGCCTCTGCCCTTTGCTCGAGAAGCTTTACCCTTCTTTCCCTGTGCCTTTTGCTCTTTCTTTGTCAAATTTAGGTTTCAAGATGAAATTCCTATACCAGTTTCCTATAGGTACTATAACTAAATTACCACAGATTCAGTGGCTTTAAACAACAAATGCATTCTCTCACAGTTCTGGAGGCCAAAATCCTGAAGCCACGGTGTCTGTAAGGCCGCACTCCCTGCAAACGCTCTTGGGGAGGGTCCTGTCTCGCCTCCCCCAGCATCTGGTGGCTCCAGGCGTTTCTTGGCTTGTGGCTGCATCACTCCAGTCTCTGCCTCTGTCTTCATATGGCCTCCTCCTCTTCTTCCTGTGCGTCTTCTCTTCTGTCTTCTATAACGACACTGTCATTGGGTTTGGGGTCCACCTGGGTGGTCCAAGATGACTTCATCTCAAGATCCTAAACATCTGAAAAGACCCTTTTTCCAAATAAACTCACATCCATAGGCTCTGGGACAGGGACATATCTTTGGTGGGGGTCACAATTCAACCCACTACACTTCCCTTTATGTAATTTATTTTAGAAATATTTCCCCCAAAGTTGTCAATCAGTAACCAAATCCCAGGAGGGAAACTATGACTGTGGCCCACAGCAAGTTGCCAGGGATACCTCACTTCCCCGAGCACTGAAATTCAAAGGATGTTGTGATCACTCTACCACAAACATAGATTCTCCCAACCCTCTTTGTCACACTTAGAATATGACCAGGGATTGGGTCCCCAGAGCTTCACTGTGCATGGTTTTCCATCAAAAATATGGCAGAGAGCAACACAGAAAGAAGATCAGAAGAAAGACGTCTCCAGTTTTAATTTTAGGAATGGACAAACACTGTCAATTCACCTATAGGTGTCCACTCCATCCTTTCCGACCTTTAGCCTAATAACTAGCTGGGTACCATTTAGTATTAAGACAGAAGTTTGGACAAAGACTTGTTGGCGGCAATGCTGCCCAGATGCAATGGAGATGATACTGAACTAGTGCCCAGAGTCCTGGGTTAGTCTCCCAGCTCCATCACTAATAGGTTGGGAGACTTTGCAAAAGTGTTTCGGCCTCTCTGAACTTCAGTCTCCCTACATTTAAAGATTAGATTACAACAGGGGTTGGCACACTACAGCCCAAAGGGCAGATATGACCGGCAGCCTGTTTATGTAGATAAAGCTTTATTGAGCACAGCCATGCACCTTCATTTATGGATTATCTACGGCTGCTTTCATACAACAATGGCAGAGTAGTTGTGAGAAAGACAGAATGGTGCACAAAGCTGAAAATATTTACTCTATGGCGTTTACAGACAAAATCTGCCACCCCTGGACTAGCGTGGGGCTCGTTAAGGTCCCTTCCAACTCCTTTTTTCTGTAATTCTTATACCTGATGACACTTTGGAGGATCAGCTATGGAAGAAGTGGAGAAACTGAAAAATGTGCCATCAGATTCCTAATGTCAGTGCTGCTCCCTCCTCAGCAGCCCCTGTGTGTGCTGTGCTGTGCTTGCCCAGTGTCTGTGCCCCAGCTGATCCCACTGCTGTCCCTTGGGCCTGCTCCTCGGCAGTGGGGAGGGGACACAGAGAGCCAGGGTACTTGCTGGTGCCTGCAAGGCCATGAGACCTGGGGGAAGTCCACCTGGGTTCTCAGCCACCTGATGACATCCATCCCCCAGGCCTGTGGGCTGAGTCACTCCCATTTTGCTTCCATCACTGTCTAAATTAGAGCAAATACACCCTTCCACCATCAAACTTCTACCTCTTTCATTCTCCTCTCTTATTTGTTAAACAAATCCTGATCTGCCTTTTTAGGCTGCTCTTGAATTTTATGGCAACATATAATAAACATCTGACTGCTTTTATTTCTATTTAACTTTTATCTCGAATGTCTCTGCTGTTTCAAACCAAATATTTATAGCATCGCACAGCCGCCGTGATTTCATTCCTCACCAATACTGTCACTCCCTCCTGCTTGCCTTCACCAACTCTTCAGAGAATCTGGGGAATCCTCCAGCAAATGTTTCCTTTTGCCCCCACAGGGCTCCCAGCCTCGAGCTGTGAGTCATTGGGTGCCCAGCAGAGCAGCAGCTTTCCAGGCAGCCTTGGCCTCGGCTCAGAGTCAGGCCACCTCTTGGTGACTCAGGGCCTTTCTATGCTTTGCATCTTCACAATCAGCTCTGGGCTAGACCAGCCCACCTGTGGGAGGAGACTCAACGCTCCCCGGGAGCACCCTGCCTTGTCTGTTAAGGAGCAGACCTTGTGTGTTGGGCGGGGAAAAGGGCATTGTAGCCTTCTGTCTGCTCTGAGGCCTCCCTTTCCCCAGCACCTCAGGTCCTGCCCAAGCCCTCGAGTCCAGCTCCTCGGTCTACCTGTGTTTGCCTTCAGTCTTCACAGCCATCAACAAGTATATCCAACAACCGTAACAATCTTCTCTTCACTCATGTCTCTGGCCTCTACTTGGTGACTGGTCCAAAAGCCCTAGCACAGGATGCCCATCCAAGTCTAGTGCCCTAAAGACAGCAGCCTTACCTAGTGGAGGATGATGCTCTGGACTTGGAGGCTGAAGACCTCACTCTTTCTCTCTGAGCCTCGGTTTTCTCACCTATAAAATGGGAATCACCATGCCTGCCTGGCTGGACTCACAGGGTTGCCTTGAGGATCCCAAAAGATGACACCTGAGGAAGTACTTTGCAAACTGCAGCTCTCTTTCCCGTGGGAGGAGGTGGAGAGGAGCCCCAGCCCGCTGCAAGCCCAGGCCTGAGTCCATCAAGGGAGCTAGCCAAATGCTGCTTATATCCCTTGGTGTCTTGGGCCCCCAGGGCTGGAGAGGTCTGCTGTGGTCTCCTGGGCTGCCTTTGCTCATCACATCTGTGACAACAAACACAAACCCCGCCAGGCTCTGCGCATGACTTCTTGTGGATAAATCCGCTGCACTATTCCTCACTCCTCAGGAGACATTCCTTCAGGGAGCTTTCTGATGGACCAGAGAGGGCAGAGAGCGGCCTGCAGAAAACCAGCTCGCCCTCCCTTCCCTGGGACGTCTGGCACCTGACCAAGACTGCTGTCTGGTTACCCAGAGGGCCGCCTACATGGGCCTTGATGAGAACCTCCCATTTGGTTTTGCAAGCCTTCTGATGCTTTAAACCCCATCTGAGACAAGTTATGGGTGGAAGCCACACATCTAGAGAGTTGGGGTGACCTTCCCAAGGTTCCCCATCTCCCACCTTCCCACCCATGAGGGAATCCCTTTCCAACTCCACTAAAAAGTCATCTTCCACTGCACCAGGGAGTCCCAAACACCAGAACTGGGCCCATCTCTATCAAAAGTTTCACTGGTTGTGTTAGTCAGGACACTTGCTCACCTAACTGAAAAACTCCAGAGGTCATTTAGTTTCAAATACAACTTGATCCAGGCGCTCAAGCGATATCATCCTGAAGCCATGTTTTACTGGCAGTACCAACGTGTGCAGACTGTGGTGCTGCAGGGGTTCTCATGTAGTGCTGGAGGGTCAGAACCTGGCCCAACCACTTTGCAGAATTGTTTGGCAGGACCTGCAGAAGCTGAGCAAATGCATAATCTATCCAGGAAAATTTTAGGTCCAAGCCCAAAAGAAATGAAGCCTCGTATCCACCAGAAGAGACACACAAGACTGCCCATGCTGGTTTGACTCATGATAACAGCCGAAACCGAAAGACAACCCAAATATCCAGTACAGTAGACCAGGTAGATAATGTGGAATATATTCATGCAAGGAAATACTACGCCAGAGAACACAGCACACAGCAACATGGATGACCTCATAGTATAATGTGTGAGTGAAGAATCCAGGCAGAGAGTGCTTGTTTTGTAGGAGCGGCTTTATTTTTGTGAAGTTCAAAAATAGCAGTTATCCTTGCAAGTGTTCTGAGTAGAAGGAGACACAAGGGAACCTTCTGGGGAGCTGAAATGTTCTCTATCTCGGTCTGGGTGCTGGTTCACAGGTGTCTAACTATGTCAAATTGTATCGAGCTGCACAATTAAGATTTGTGCCTGCTCCCATACGAAAATGACACCACAATAAAAATATCTCAAGAACAATCCTAAAAAGGGAAGAAAGAAACCCTGTTTCTCAGTATCTCTGTTCTGCTTCATTCTTGGTGAGGGGTCCCCGTGTGGTGGCAAGGTGGTCATCGATGGCTCCAGGCTGACACCCCCCAGGGTCCACCGAGCCTGTTCTCTAGTTGTCCCAGGAAATGACTTTCCTTAGCACGACTGATATGTGCCCACACCCGAGTCCATTCTGGAGCTGAGGTGGAGCCAAGTGGAGGAGGAGGGATGCTCTGGCTGGCCAGGCTTGGGTGGGACAGGAGCACCCAAGCAACTGTAGTGAGGTGGGGGAAGTGTGGGCTCCCAAAGGACGAGAGATGTGGCTAACCCAAAGAGTTAACGAATGCTAACAAGTCCCTTGCCCTAAGTGAAGGGAGAAGCATATGGGCAGTGTGTGTGTGTGTGTGTGTGTGTGTGTAAACTTAACTTTATGCACACAGTTACTTGGGGTTCAGTTGCTATTCCAGAGGCTGTGCTTCAGAGCCCCTTTAGGAATGAAGGACTTTATTCCCATACCTGCTGGGAGGGTTGTTGGCTGACAGTCTTCCATTACCAGCCCTCTTTAGGAATCGCCCCACCTGGAGACAGCTGCCTGGCCCAGGTCACGCCTAGCTCCCTGGAAAAGCTCCATGCAAGGACTAGTTGACAGGTATATTAAAGCCCACCCTGGGCCCTCCTCAAGACAACCCTGAAGTCTGCTCCAGCTCCAAAGCTTCTTCAGGTCAGCTGAGACCCTGTAGAGACAGCAATGCAGCCTAAATTCTCCCCCAACCCACCCTGCCTCTTCCCTTCCCCACAGTCTTTGAGTCCATGAGCATTCCCTTGTAAACCTTCTGCACAAAAATTCACATCTCAGAGCCTTCCTCCTGGGGAACACAAAGGGTGATCATGGCCAACTGTCCTTCCTTGTGATGGACCACCCTTTATTCTGGGGTGTGGAAATGCTCTTTCTGCTATGAGATGATGACTACTATCAGATAAGAGTCTCTATTTTTCTTTCCTTGACCTTTACTTAACAATAGGAACCACTGGCCACCTGAGGGGGTCGCCAGATTTCCTTTGATGTTTTGTTGGGGTATCATATTAAAAAGTCCAAGGACCACTGCAGGTTCTCAGCACATTGGTTCTTGGCCTGTGCTCTGTTTCAGGAGCAATCAAATGAAGTCCACACATGAGGTACCCTCCTGCCTGCTCTGGTAAACTTTGGATCGTGTCTAATTTCAGCCTCTAGCTGCCAGTGCAACTTGCTCCCTCTCAAGAAAACATTTGACATGGAAGTCTGCTGTTTTTCACCCATCCAGCATCCATCCACTTTCTTTTGGAGGGAAGGCATCTATTTTCATTTGGGAACCACCTCTTCCCTGCTCTCAATCCATGTGTTTGGGAAGGATTTTCCTTCCCCTTTTCCAGTGAGAGTTGGGATGTGGACCTGGACCCAATAAAAATACTTTATCCCTGAAGCCCCTAAAGTGATTTGTTCAGAGATACACATCACCCGAGCTGGGCTAGTAAGACCACATCCCAGGACCTGAGTGGCCCTTCTGAGGATAAGCTGCCCTCTGTCCATGGTGATTACTAACTGTGGGGCACCATAAGCCCAGAGATGGATAGGAAGTGAGGTGGGAGGATCAGAGCCAAGGGATGGAGAGGACTGGAGACCCACCCCTGACAATTTTGTTTTAGTATCTATATTCAGCCATACCTAAGACAACATACATCCACACTTTCTATTTATGTGAGCTGATCCATTCCTTTTACCTCCCTTGAGCCAATTTGCACTAAATTTTTGTCACTTGGCTACAAAAGGGCCCCAATTATTACAAAATTTCTGAATAGAAGTGATGAGAGGAGTTTGGATTTGCTCCAGTAATAAATGTGAAATGAAATAATTTGTACCCCCCAAAACCTACATCAAAGCTTACAACCCAAACCCACAATTGTGAACTATCCTGTCTAGGACAAGGGTGTCCAGTCACTACACTTTATTACTCCTTGATTCTCTTGGGTCCCAGCCTCCACCAGCACTTGTCCAAAGTCCTAAGCTCAGCCCTTGGTCATTGTTAGCCTGGAAGACAGGGGTCAGCAAGCTAACAGCCCATGGGCCAAATCTGGCCCACCAGCCACTTTATGCTGCCTGGGAGCTAGGAATGGCCTTCACATTTTAAATGGTTGGGGGAAAAGAAGATTAATATGTCTTACCATGTAAAAAGTATGTTAAATTCACATTTCAGTGTTAATAAACAAAGTTTTATTGGAACACAGCCATGCTTACTTGTTTATGTGTCTATGGCTGCTTTCACATCACAACAGCAGAGCTGAGTTATGACAGAGACTGTGTGGCCCACAAGTCTGAAATATTTACTGTCTACTCTTTAGAGGAAAGTTAGCAACTCTTCCTCAAAGTCTCTGGAAGTGTGACATTCACAGTTCAGTACTTGGGACCCTGTAGCACCAACAATGAAAAGCATTTCTCTTTAAATATACATATTTTCCCACTTCTTAGACAGTGAGCAACTCAGGATATAGAGGCATTTTTCATCCATTTAATGTTTCCAGGACCTAGCTCTGAGCCAAACGTGCATGGTCCTGCAATAAGTCTTAGCTCAGTGAAAACAAAAATGATTCTATGTTAATTATATCTTGATAAAAAATTTAAAAAAAAAGAAAACAAAAATAAAATGTTAAATAAATCTAAAACAAAAATAATCACAGAAAATGTGAAGTTGCCATTGTCAACTGAAAAGAAATGCACAACGTGAGAGTTGTGGGTTGAGTTTTATTTAGTTTAAAATGAGTACCATAGAGGCTGGGCAGCGAGGTCCTCCAGTGCCACCGGCTCAGCCCAGTGCAGTGTAAGACCAGGCGAGGAGCGAACCTGCACAGCCCAGAACCTTCCAGCGTGCTCAGGACCAGGCGATCGCTGCTGCCCTTTCTCTGGATGTCGAGCAAAACACAGGCACCCCTGCCTGCTACACAGTTCTCATCTTTCCTGTTGGATAAAGTCACCTGTAGATCCAGGCTGGGCCTTACAGGCTTACTGGTTGGAGGAAAGGCATCAGTGTTCCAGTGAAGGACCTTTTCCAGGACACGCACGATGACAGTTGCCAAGTCCTGTAGGAGGTCCTGGGTGAGGAAGCCTTGCAATGACCAAGAGTTCCAGTTGCTCCACATCCTCACTAGCATTTGGTGTTATCAGTGTTCTGGATTTTGACCATTCTTACAGCCTTCCTTATGATGCATGTCAGACATATATTCAGCACTGCAGAGGAATGTTTCAGGGGTAAAAAGGAGAGAAGAGAATTTTCGCTAAAAATTATAACTTATTCTGATAAGAAAAAAGGAACGTTCGGGAGGACCTTCAAGATGGCAGAGGAGTAAGACGTGGAGATCACCTTCCTCCTCACAAATACATCTATATGTGGAACACCTACTGAATGCTGGCAGTAGACCTCAGGCTTCCCAAAAGGCAAGAAACTCCCCATGTAACTGGGTAGGGCAAAAGAAAAAAAAGAGACAAAAGAAATGGGATGGGACCTGCACCTCTGGGAGGGAGCTGTGAAGGAAGAAAGTTTCCACACACTAGGAAGTCCCTTCACTGACGGAGACAGGGGTGGCAGGAGAAAGCTTCAGAGCCATGGAGGAGAGCGCAGCAACAGGGGTGCAGAGGGCAAAGCGGAGAGATTCCCACACAGAGGATCGGTGCCGACCAGCACTCACCAGCCCAAGAGGCTTGTCTGCTTACATGCTGGGGCAAGTGGGGGCTGGAAGCTGAGACTTGGGCTTTGGAGATCAGATCCAAAGCCTAAAGGGGACTAGTGCACCACAGCCAGGCTGGAGGAAGTCCGGGAAAAAGTCTGGAACTGCCTAAGAAGCAAAAGATCATTGTTTCTGGATGCGCAAGGAGAGCACCACCTAAATGAGCTCCAGAGACGGTCAGTAGCCGCAGCTATCAGCACAGACACCAGAGACGGGCATGAAACACTAAGGCTGCTGCTGCAGCCAATAAGAAGCCTGTGTGCCAGCACAGGTCACTATTCACACCTCCCCTCCTGGGAGCCTGTGCAGCCACCACTGCCAAGGTCCCATGGTCCAGGGACAACTTCCCCAGGAGAGCACATGGTGTGCCTCAGGATGCTGCAATATCACGCTGGCCTCGGTGGCCGTAGGCTTGTCCCACATTCCGTACCCCTCCCTCACCCAGCCTGAGTGAGCCAGAGCCCCTGAATCAGCCACTTATTTAACCCCCTCCTGTCTGGGCAAAGAACAGATGTCAGAGGAAGACCTACACACAGAAGGGGGGCCAAATCCAAAGCTGAACCCCAGGAGCTGTGCGAACAAAGAAGAGAAAGGGAAATTTCTCCCAGCAGCCTAAGGAGCAGTGGATTACATCTCCAAACTCAACTTGATGTACCCTGCATCTGTGGAATACATGAACAGACAATGAATCATCCCAAAATTGAGGCGGTGGACTTTGGGAGCAATTGTAGACTTGGGGTTTGCTTTCTGCATCTAATTTGTCTCTGGTTTTATGTTTATCTTAATTTAGTATATAGAGCTTATTATCATTGGTAGTAGATTTGTTATTGATTTGGTTGCTCTCTTCCATATATATATATATATATATATATATATATATATACATATATATATATATATATACACATATATATATATATATATATATATATATATATATATATATATATAGTACTTTTTCTCTTTTTGTGAGCATGTATGTGTATGCTTCTTTCTCTGATTTTGTCTGTATAGCTTTGCTTTTACCATTTATCCTACGGTTCTGCACATTTTTTGTTGTTGTTGTTGTTTTTGTTGTTTTTTGTTTTTAGCATAGTTTTTAGCACTTGTTATCATTGGTGGACTTGTTTATTGGGTTGGTTGCTCTCTTCTTTCTTTCTTTCTTTTTTTAATTATTTTTTTATTTTTAATAACATATTTTTTATTTTTATAACTTTATTTTATTTTATTATTTATTTATTTTTCTCTCCCTTTTCTTCTGAGCCATGTGGCTAACAGGGTCTTAGTGCTCCAGCCAGTGCCAGGCCTGAGCCTCTCAGGTGGGAGAGCCGAGTCCAGGACATTGGACCACCAGAGACATCCCGGCCCCACGTAATATCAAATGGCGAAAGATCTCCCGGAGATTTCCATCTCAATGCTAAGACCCTGCTCCACTCAACAACCAGCAAGCTACAGTGATGGACACCCCATACCAAACAACTATCAAGACAGAAGCACAACCCCACCCATTAGCAAAGAGGCTGCTAAAGTCACAAGTTCACAGACAACCCAAAACACACCATCAGATGTGGTCCTGCTCACCAGAAAGACAAGATCCAGCCTCATCAACCAGAAAACAGGCACCACTCCCCTCCACCAGGAAGCCTACACAACACACTGAACCAAACTTAGCTGCTGGGGACAGACACCAAAAACAACGGAAAGTACAAACATTCAGCCTGTGAAAAGGAGACCCTAAATGCAGTAAGTTAAGCAAAATGAGAAGACAGAGAAATACACAGCAGATGAAGGAGCGAAGTAAAAACCCACCAGACCAAATAAATGAAGAAGAAATAGGCAGTCTACCTGAGAAAGAATTCAGAGTAATGATAGTAAAGGTGATCCAAAATCTTGGAAATAGAATGGCAAAAAAACAAGAAACATTTAACAAGGGCCTAGAAGAACTAAAGAGCAAACAAACAATGATGAACAACACAATAAATGAAAGTAAAAATTCTCTAGAAGGAATCAATAGCAGAATAACTGAGGCAGAAGCACGGAGAAGTGACCTGGAAGATAAAATAGTGGAAATAACTACCTGAGATCAGAATAAAGTAAAAAGAATGAAAAGAATTGAGGACAGTCTCAAAGACCTCTGGGACAACATTAAACACAACAACATTCACATTATAAGGGTCCCAGAGGACGAAGAGAAAAAGAAATGGACTGAGAAAATATTTGAAGGGATTATAGCTGAAAACTTCCCTAACACGGGAAAGGAAATAGTGAATCAAGTCCAGGAAGCGAAGAGAGACCCATACAGGACAAATCTAAGGAGAAACACACCAAGACACATATTAATCAAACTATCAAAAACTAAATACAAAGAAAAAATATTAAAAGCAGCAAGGAATGGGCTTCCCTGGTGGTGCAGTGGTAAAGAGTCCACCTGCTGATGCAGGGGACACATGTTCATGCCCCAGTCCGGGAAGATACCACATGCCATGGAGCGGCTAGGCCCATGAGTCATGGCCACTGAGCCTGTGCATCTGGATCCTGTGCTCCACAACGGGAAGGCCACAACAGTGAGAGGCCCACGTACCACAAACACACACACAAAAAAAGCAGGAAGGGAAAAGCAAAAAATAACATACAAGGGAATCCCCATAAGGTTAACAGCTGATTTCTCAGCAGAAACTCTGCAAGCCAGAAGGGTGTGGCAAGACATATTTAAACTGATGAAAGGGGAAAACCTACAACCAAGATTACTCTACCCAGCAAGGATCTCATTCAGATTTGATGAAGAAATTAAAACCTTTACAGACAAGCAAAAGCTAAGAGAATTCAGCACCACCAAACCAGCTTTACAACAAATGCTAAAGGAACTACTCTAGGCAGGAAACACAAGAGAAGGAAAAGACCTACAATAACAAACCCAAAACAATTAAGAAAATGATAATAGGAACATACATATTGATACTTACCTTAAATGTAAATGGATTAAGTGCTCCAACCAAAAGACATAGACTGGCTGAATGGATACAAAAACAAGACCCATATATATGCTGTCTCCAAGAGACTCCTTTCAGACCTAGGGACACATACAGACTGAAAGTGAGGGGATGGAAAAAGGTATTCCATGCAAATGGAAATCAAAAGAAAGCTGGAGTAGCAATTCTCATATCAGACAAAATAGACTTTAAAATAAAGACTATTACAAGAGACAAAGAACACTACATAATGATCAAGGGATCGATCCAAGAAGAAGATATAACAATTGTAAATATTTATGCACCCAACATAAGAACACCTCAATACATAAGGCAAATGCTAACAGCCTAAAAGGGGAAATCAACAGTAAACAGTGGGGGACTTTAACACCCCACTTTCACCAATGGACAGATCATCCAAATGAAAATAAATAAGGAAACACAAGCTTTAAATGACACATTAAACAAAATAGAGTTAATTAATATTTATAAGACATTCCATCCAAAAACAACAGAATACACTTTCTTCTCAAGTGCTTATGGAACATTCTCCAGGATAGATCATATCTTGGGTCACAAATCAAGCCTTGGTAAATTTAAGAAAATTGAAATCATATCAACTATCTTTTCTGACCACAATGTTATGAGAATAGATATCAATTACAGGGAAAAATCTGTAAAAAAAAAAAACACACACATGGAGGCTAAACAATATGCTACTTTATAACCAAGAGATCACTGAAGAAATCAAACAGGAAATCAAAAAATACCTAGAAACAAATGACAATGAAAACATGATGACCAAAAACCTATGGCATGCGCAAAAGAAGTTCTAAGAAGGAAGTTTATAGCAATACAATCCTACCTCAAGAAAAAAGAAACATCTCAAATAAACAACCTAAACTTACACCTAAAGCAATTAGAGAAAGAAGAACAAAAAATCCCTAAAGTTAACAGAAGGAAAGATATCATAAAGATCAGATCAGAAATAAATGAAAAAGAAATGAAGGAAACAATACCAAAGATCAATAAAACTAAAAGCTGGTTCTTTGAGAAAATAAACAAAATTGATAAACCATTAGCCAGACTCATCAAGAAAAAAAGGGAAAAGACTCAAATCAATAGAATTAGAAATGAAAAAGGAGAAGTAACAACTGACACTGCAGAAATACAAAAGATCATGAGAGATTACTACAAGTAAATATATGCCAATAAAATGGACAACCCCAAAGAAATGGACAAATTCTTAGAAAAGCGCAACCTTCCAAGACTGAACCAGGAAGAAATAGAAATTATAAACAGATGAACCACAAGCAATGAAATTGGAACTATGATTTAAAATCTTCCCACAAACAAAAGCCCAGGACCAGATGACTTCACAGGTGAATTCTATCAAAGATTTAGAGAAGAGCTAACACCTATCCTTCTCAAACTCTTCCAAAATATAGCAGAGGAAAGGAACACTCCCAAACTCATTCTACAAGGCCACCATCACCCTGATAACAAAACTAGACAAAGATGTCACAAAAAAAGAAAGCTACAGGTCTATATCAGTCACGAACATAAATGAAAAATCCTCAACAAAATACTAGCAAACAGAATCCAACAGCACATTAAAAAGATCACACACCATGATCAAGTGGGGTTTTCCCAGGAATGCAAGTGTTCTTCAATATATGCAAATCAATCAATGTGATAAACCATATTAACAAACTGAAGGAGAAAAACCATATGATCATCGCATTAGATGCAGAAAAAGCTTTTGACAAAATTCAACACCCATTTATGATAAAAAAAAAAAAAAAACAGAAAGTAGGCATAGAGGGAACTTACCTCAACATAATAAAGGTCATATATGACAAACCCACAGCCAGCATTGTTCTCAATGGTGAAAAACTGAAACCATTTCCACTAAGATTAGGAACAAGACATGGTTGTCCACTCTCACAACTATTATTCAACATAGTTTTGGAAGTTTTAGCCACAGCAATCAGAGAATAAAAAGAAATAAAAAGAATCCAAGTCAGAAAAGAAGAAGTACAGCTGTCACTGTTTGCACATGACATGATACTATACATAGAGAATCCTAAAGATGCTACCAGAAAACTACTAGAGCTAATCAATGAATTTGATAAAGTAGCAAGATACAAAATTAATGCACAGAAATCTCTGACATTCCTATACACTAACGATGAAAAATCTGAAAGAGAAATAAAGGAAACACTCCCATTTACCACTGCAACAAAAAGAATAAAATACCTAGGAATAAATCTACCTAAGGAAACAAAAGACCTGTATGCAGAAAAATACAAGACACTGATGAATGAAATTAAAGACGATAGAAACAGATAGAGAGATATACCATGTTCTTGGATTGGAAGAATCAACATTGTGAAAATGACTATACTACCCAAAGCAATCTACAGATTCAATGCAATCCCTATCAAACTACCAATGGCTTTTTTCACAGAACTAGAACAAAAAATTTCACAATTTGTATGGAAACACAGAAGACCCCAAATAGCCAAAGCAATCTTGAGAAAGATAAATGGAACTGGAGGAATCAGGCTCCCTGACTTCAGACTACACTACAAAGCTACAGTAATCAAGACAGTATGGTACTGGAACAAAAACAGAAATATAGATCAATGAAACAGAATAGAAAGCCCGGAGATAAACCCATACACATATGGTCACCTTATCTTTGACAAAAGATGCAAGAATATACAATGGAGAAAAGACAGCCTCTTCAATAAGTGGTGCTGGGAAACCTGGACAGCTACATGTAAAGGAATGAAATTAGAACACTCCCTAACACTATACACAAAAATAAACTCAAAATGGATTAAAGACTTAAATGTAAGGCTAGACACTATCAAACTCTTAGAGGAAAACATAGGCAGAACACTCTATGACATAAATAACAGCAAGATCTTTTCTGACCCACTACCTAGAATAATGGAAGTAAAAACAAAAAGAAACAAATGGGACCTAATGAAACTTAAAACTTTTGCACAGCAAAGGAAGCATAAACAAGACAAAAGGACAACCCTCAGAATGGGAGAAAATACTTTCAAATGAAGAAACTGACAAAGGATTAACCTCCAATATGTAGAAGCAGCTCATGCAGCTCAATGTAAAAAAAACCAAAAACCTAATCTAAAAATGGGCAGAAGACCTAAATAGACATTTCTCCAAAAAGATATACAGATTGCCAACAAACACATGAAAGGATGCTCAACGTCAGTAATCATTAGAGAAATGCATATCAAAACTACAATGAGGTATCACCTCACACCAGTCAGAATGGCCATCATCAAAAAATCTACAAACAATAAATGCTGGAGAGGGTGTGGAGAAAAGGGAATCCTCTTGCACTGTTGGTGGGAAAGTGAATTGATACAGTCACTATGGAGAAGAATATGGAGGTTCCTTAAAAAACTAAAAAGAGAACTACTATGTAACCCAGCAATCCCACTACTGTGCATATACCCTGAGAAAACCATAACTGAAAAAGAGTCATGTACCACAATGTTCATTGCAGCTTTATTTACAATAGCCAGGACATAGAAGCAACCTAAGTGTCCATCGACAGATGAATGGATAAAGAAAATATGGAGATATATACAATGGAATATTACTCAGCCATAAAAAGAAATGAAATTGTGTTATTTGTAGTGAGGTGAATGGACCTAGAGACTGTCATACAGAGTCAAGTAAGTCAGAAAGAGAAAAACAAATACTGTATGCTAACACATATATATGGAATTAAAAAAAAAAAGAAAAAGGTTCTTAAGAACCTAGGGGCAGGACAGGAATAAAGACGCAAATGTAGAGAATGGACTTGAGAACACGGGGAGGGGGAAGGGTAAGCTGGGATGAAGTGAGAGAGTGGCATGGACGTACATACACTACCAAATATAAAATAGATAGCTAGTGGGATGCAGCCGCATAACACAGGGAGATCAGCTCGGTGCTTTGTGTCCACCTAGAGGGGTGGGATGGGGGGTGGGAGCGAGATGCAAGAGGGAGGAGATATAGGTATATATGTATATGTATAACTGATTCACTTTGTTATACAGCAGAAACTAACACACCATTGTAAAGCAAATATACTCCAATATAGATGTTAAAAAAAAATGAGTACTATAGCCTGGGAGTCAGCATTTCAGATAGCTCTGAGAAACTGCTGCAAGTAGGTCAGGGGGAAAGTCAGTATTATATATGATTTTAGTGAATGGGGGTACATGCAATCAAGCACACATTTTAGCAGAGGCTTGCAGGTAGTCACAAGGAGCAGATGTCACTATTTATGAACTTAGTGCTTTTCTAGATATGAGGAGATGTAAGGATTGGGCTCATAAAATCTTCTCCTGAAAATATCTAACTATCTGAAGACCTTTTCTGCCAGCTTTTCCCAGAGACCAGAGTGCCTCGTTCCTGATCTCTACCCTGAACTCCTTCCAGGGTGTGTTGAAGGTCAGTGGCTGCAGTGGCTATTGACCTAATCCTCGTATAGGCCGATGGCAAGTGCCAGTTTTTAGTTGGCTCCATTATGTTTTTAATGAGCTCTCTCTGGGTCTGCTTAGTGCAGAATTGTGTAGGCACCAAGGGATGAGAGCTCCAGCACTGAGTGACACATTCACCCTTGCTGTCCCTGGCAGAGCTGCTATTTGACTCAGAGGCTGACTTCAGAGGTCGAAGCTTCAATCTCAGCCCCAGCCTGTAAGTACATAACTTTTCTGTGGCTTAGCTTCCATGTCTGTACGATAGTGTGGTACATGTTTACCTCTTAAGAGTTATGGGGATAAATAGGTTAACACTTAAGGGAAAATCCTCCAAAACAGTATCCTTTATTTTCATCCCTCATTACTTGTGTAAGAAAACATGTTAAAGATCTTCATTTCTCTTATTGTTTCTTGTAAAAGCTGCAGGAAGGTGAAATAACCCCATTGAAACAGAACAATACACAAGTTGAGTGAATCATCATGGATCTTTATGAGTTAGATGACTATATCCCATAGTTTGGAGCGTGAGGAAGTATGAGGTGCCCTGTGTGTGATGGGCAGCCCTCACACCCTCTGAGACTTGGTTAACCCTTAGGTACCAGACAGGCTTTCTACCCCAAGTTTGCCATCAAAACTGCTTTCTTCAAGGTTCCCAGTGATCTCCATGTGGTCAAATCTCATCACTAGCTCTTGGCATTTGGAAGAGTTGAAGTCATCTCCTTCCTAAAGCTCTTTCTTCATGTGTCTTAGAGGATAGACCTCACCTGTGCTTCCTCCTAGACAACTGGTCAATCCTTCTTTTCCTTCCCAATCTCTTAATCTCAGCCATCATGTTGCAGGGTGCCCTCCTGTCTTCTATATGCACACTCTAAGCCACCTCATGTCACCCCGTGGTTTGCATGTGCTGATGGCTTCCAAATTGCTGACCCAGCTCGTCTCTCCTCTAATCTCCAGACCCTCATGACCAGATGCCTATTGGATATCTCTTCAGCATCTCAGATTAACCGTATTTAAAGCCAACTCTTCTTTTCTTCTCTCAAAGCCTGAGCTCAGTGTCCCCATCTTAACAAATGAACCTGGTCATGGACTTGAGGGAGAAAAGGAATCAAAGATGATTCTAAAGCTTTTAGTCTGAGCAACTTGGTGATTGCCCATATGTTATGCTCTTTCTAGACTCTTTCATTAGCTGGGGGTAAATATGGATAAAGATATAAATATGGATACACATACATAAGGATATTATAGATATAGATTTGTTTATTGTTTCTCTGTCTTCTCTATGAGAAATTGGGCCCCATAAGAGCAGAAAATTGATGCCCTGTCTGAAGAAACCACAATGAACACAACAGATTGGTACACAGTAAGTGGTCCCCAAACATGCCTTGAAGACCTGGCCTTGAACAACAAGAATATTCCCTGGGTCTACAGAATGACAGTGCTTCCTGGGCCACAAAAGAAGTAGGAGTGAAGCCCAGAACTCAATCCAGAGTATATTTTAAGACCACACAGTGACAAAAACACATCTCTGGGCTAAGGCAATGTGTTTAAAAACATGCTCTGAATTCAAAGGCAGATAGATAGATACATAGATAGATGGATAGATAGATAGATAGATAGATAGATAGATAGATAGATAGATGGATAGATAGATAATTAAATTGGTTCAAATGACGGATATCTAAATGGATGTTTTGTTCCAATTATGCCAAATGATGATGGTTATTTTGGGAAAATTTCACTTCACAATTGCTTATTTAGGTGACAGGTAGATAGATACTTTCAAGTTATTAAACCTTGCCTGGGAGCTATGGGAAGAGAGTCTTCATGCTTCTTGCCTCTGCCATCAGCAAATCCTGAGCCCTACACGTGTCATGCATCAAGTCCCTGCTAGGCTCCAGGACAACATACCAGCACTCACGGAGCCTAAAGTCTAGTGGGCACCCAGAGTGAGAGGAAGAAGTAACTGTCTTCATTAACAGACGACAATTGCCTATATAGAAAATCTGATGGAATCTACAAAAAAGAAATAAAATAAAAACTAAGAAAACTAATTAGTTTAGCAATTTTTCAGAATACAAAGGCAATACAAAACAGAGAATTTTATTTCTATATACTAGCAATTAACAATTGTAAATTGGAATCTTTAAAAATATCATTTATGATAGCATCAAAAATATGAAATACTTTGTCATAAATCTGACAAACGATATGAAAGACATGTACACTGACAACAAAGTATTATGAGAGAAATTAAAGAAGATCTAAATAAATGGAGAGATATAGAACATGCTCATGGGTTGGAAACCTCAACATTATTAAGATGTCAATTCTTCTCAAATTGATTTAATGATATTTCAGTCAATCAAAGTCTTAGCAGGCTTTTTTCAGACATTGACAAGCTGGTTCATAAAATTCATATAGAAATACAAAGGACCTGGAATAGCCAAAACCACCCTGGAAAAGAAGAACAAACCCGGAAAGTGAATACTGTCTGATTTCAAGAATTATTATAAAGCTCTAATAATTGAAACAACATGGTATTAGCATAAAGATAGACAAATAGATGGACCAAATAAAATTGAGAATCCAGAAATAGGCCTATACATATGTAGACAATTAATTTTTACAGAGGAGCAAAAGCAATGCACTGGAGAAAGAATAACCTTTTCAAAAAATGTAGCTGAAACAGTTGGATATTCATAGGCAAGAAAATGAATTTGAATACACACCTCACACCACATGCCAAATTCACTCAAAATGGAGTATTTACATTTTAAACTGTAAAGCTATACAATTTTTAGGAGAAAATCTTTGTGACCTTGGATTAAGCAAAAATATCTCAGATATGACACCAGAGTACAATCCATAGAAGAAGAAATTGATAACTTGTACTTCTTTGAAACTAATTTCTTCTCTTTGAAACACATTGTCAGGAGAATGAAAAGACAAAGCCACAGACTGGTAGATAATCCTTGCAAAGCCTATATCTGATAAGAGACTTGTATCAAGAATATACAAAGAACTCTCAAAACTCAACAATAACAAGAGCCCATTAAACATGGGCAAAATATTGGAACAGACATTTTATCAGAGAAGATCTATAGATGGGAAATAAGTACCTGCAAAGATGTGCAACATCTTTAGTCATTAGGGAAATTCAAATTAAAACCACAGTGAGATACCATTCTACACCTTTGAGAATAGCTGAAATAAAAGACTGATCACACCAAAACTGGGGAGGAACTGGAATTCTCACACACTGCTAGTAGTTGGACCACTTTGTAAACCAGTCAAACATACATTCACCATATGATCCGACCATTCCACTCATAGATATTAAGCAAGAAAACAGAAATATATATGAATACAAATGCATGTACACAAATGTTCAGAGCAACTTTATCGATGTCAGCCTCAAATTGAAAACAACACATTGTCCACTAACAGATGAATGGTTAAGCAAATTATGGCAAATCTCTACAATGGAATACTGCTCAGAAATAAATAAGAATGAACTATTGAAATATGCAACAGCATGAGTGAATCTAAAATAATTATACTGAATGAAAGAAGCCATATAAACAAGAAAGGACTTTCTGTATGATTCTATTTATATAAAACTCTAGAAAGTGCAAACTAATCTATAGTGACAGAAAGTAGATGCATGGTGGCCTGGGGCTGGAGGAGCAGAGAGGGATTATTAAGGGGCATGAAGCAACCTTTGGAGGGGATGATATAGTGGCTTTCTTGATTGTGGTGGTGGTTTCACAGGTGTATCCATGTGTCAAAACATCAAATTGTACAGCTTAAACTTGTACAGTTATTGTAGGTCAATTATACCTTAATAAAGCTGTTTAAAAAGAAGTCCAGTGGGGAAAACAATCAATCTTCCTGGTAGAATGCAGACTGTGCCAGTTTCTGAGGAGGAAACAGGGTATGTAACTACATGAGCATTTAGCAGCGGACGCCGACATAGACCCTGGGCAGTGCATGGGGAGGGTAGAGGCAGTTTCTTCTGAGAGGGCAAGGTTTGAGCACATCCAAAAAGAGTTAACTGTGTGAAGAGCTGGGTGGAGGGCAGCTGAGAAGGAAGGAAAAGATCCCAGAAAGAGGGAGCAGCTCGTAGGAATGTTTTGAGGTCGGATGGTGTGGGTTGCTCCTAGAACTTTAGCACAAAATGTATGGATGTTGTTTTGCTCAGCTTGTTTCTGCTCAAAGGAGAGGGCTTTTGGGGAAAAATGGGGAAACTGTCATACTCTAAATCTGTGGCCCCCTTGAGTGACCCTCAAGACCTCTTCAATTCATCAGAAGGACCTCCATAAACTAATCCATCCAGACTCCCATTGACCACCACTCACCCAAGTCTTGAGCAGGCTCAGCCTACAGCCTGAACAGCCCTCGGGGCCCAGTCACTTCTGCTGAGGGGTTGCCTGATGTGAAGCAGAGAGACCTGATGGGAACAGACAAGGTTGCTGGTACAAGGCCCATCTAAGCCCTGCTCTGCTGGGTGGTCTTGGAAGGTTGCTTAACTGCTCTGGACCTCAGAGTCCTCACTTGCAATGAAGGGTCTACATAATAGATGATTCTCATTCTCATTCCTGGGCCTTGGAAGGAGATGGAAGAAAGCGAGATGTCTTTAGGAATGAGAAAGTAGTATTTTAGTACAAAGGTTGTTCACTAAAGCACACTGTCTCCAGATGTGGCCAGCTGCTATAGAGGCTTTGGTGCCCTGCCTGGTCCCCTGTGTGGAGCCTGTGGGTAAACCCATCCCCAGCTGCTCTGAGGGTGGGCCACTCAACTCTCACAGCTGTTCCCTTCTCTAGAGAATCACCTCCTCCTTTCTTGGAAATAACTGGGAGGCTATGCCCTGCTTGAGGAGAAGGCTCTCTATCCAATGACTAACGGATGGAGGGTGACAAAGCTCTTGCCTTAAGGCAGGACAACTCTGTGGTGTCATTCAAGCTCCAGAGCTCTGTGGAATCCAGCTGGGACTGGACTCCAGCTGGGGCCACAGCTTTGCCGGTTCTCTCCCTGACGTCCCCTGTTTCATGAACAACCTCACCCCCTACTGAGAGCATCCCCTCCTTAAATGACTAGCCTAAGAGTCCTAGACAGTCTGCTTCTATGAGGCCAGCTAAGACCCCAACAGTCTAAGGCTTCTTAACAGCAATTTTAATCATCTTTGCCATAAGCCATCCTGCTTCAGTCCCACAGGGATGATCCCACCGTCCCCTTTCCCAGAACCTACCTCAGAACGAGGAGGAGTGTGGGGCCTGGGACCTGACTCTCTACTGAATGTTTTGTTCACCCTCTCTTTTCAAAAAACACATTTCAATAGCTTTAATTTAATCAAAACGTTCTTGACTGAGATCATTAAAGTCTCTGAGAGAGGCATTTAATTCTAAATTCACCATATCCACAGCGTAGCAGTTGACTAACTGAAAAATCAACTTTATGTCATAATAGTTTGTTAGAATGTTTGTTTACTCTTCATATGAGACATACTAATTAAAACAAGAGGCCTTCACAAGCAAACCAGTTAGCAAATGGGATTGGTTAATAGATAAGGGATGGTTGGTAATTACAGGGAAGCCCAATATCCCCACACCCATGGGCTGGGCATCAGAAAGCATTTGGGGAGATCATGTTGGACAATGGCTGCTCACTGGTGTTCTACCAAAAGCATTTCTTTGGCCATCCCCTCCCTCACCAACACATCTTATGGACATCTCTGTGAAACATTTATTTTTGCTGAGTCACCAAATCTTTAACTCATCTTGACAGGATATGATTAAGGACCCTTATGAATTTCTATGTCACTAGGGCTGAGCTATTTCAACTTTCCCACAGACTTGGCTGGAAGTTTGTGGTTCCCACTCCCCCTCTCACTAGCTCCTCATTCAGGAAAACAGCTGTCCTGGAAGGTACACCCTCTGTCAGCTCCAGGAGACCTTAGCCAGCCCTCCCGGCTTCCCAAGACCCCTTCAAACTGATGCACCCTTCACAATCTGGGGGTCTCATTGCTTACTGATAATTCAGGAAGACCTCCAAACACAGACACCTGGGGGTCTGGGATGCATTCATTAAAGTGCAAAATATTGGCCCCTCTGTCCCTCCAGTGACCCCTTCCACACACCCCCATCTTGCCACGTCTGCCTTTATGCATAATTGCACATACACAAACAATTTTCTCCCTACTTCCCTTCCTCACATATCCAAGGCCAATTACCCAATGTCCTGCTTTCATCCTGCTCAGCAAGCTTTCCTTTGGCAATAGTCGCTCCCTTCAGACCTCTGGGTATACATGCCCATCTTCACCCTCAGCTGCTACAGACCCTGCTCCCTCCTTGCCTTCCCAGTCCCTGGCTAAGGACCAGGAATCCTCACCTTCCCCCAGACTCCTAGATGTCAGCACAAGAAGAAATCTTAGAGGTCATGTGGTCTCACTCACTTTAAAATAAGGAAACTGAGGCAGGGAGACAGTGACTGAAGTTGGAAGGCTAACCCAAGGTCATGGTGCTATTTTTCATATCTAGATAACTAGATAATCTTCCTATCTAGATAACTCATAGGCTGATTCTATCCATATTACTAGTCCTTGTAGCCCCTATGTTTTCCTGGTTCTGTAATGCAAAGACTTGGCCTTCCAGATACTAAAAGACTAATACAGGGAGATGTCGTTAAAATATACCATGGTTGCATTTTAATGCAAATGTGAATTATGCAAATAAAAAATAGTGTGATAAAAATATTAATAAAGTCCCACTTTTATGTGAAATTTGAAATATGTGAATGTCAAAAGCCGTATCAGATGAACACCCTGGTCTTGGATTAGGTTCATTTTGTATGTGAGGGCTTTGGGAAGGTCCTATATGTACTATAACTGAGGGGGACAAGGATCCTAAGGGCTTCTTAAGGGCACCCATTCCTGCTGTCCCCTCTAGACCTGGCACAAAGAAGAAGTGCTTGGTAGCTGTCGTAGGTGGGAGGGGGATTGAATGGTGGATGCTCTTCCCCGCACCTCCCACGCAGAGGCCCTGCAGACTCCAGTCCCAGAGCCTGCGCTGGGCAAGCCAGGCCTGCTGCTTCATGGTGACCTGTGGCAGGACACACCTGTGAGCCCGGGGGCCTCTTCTGAGGGGCTGGGCTCTGCAGGGTGGTTGGTCCGTGAGGATGATGGAGTTCACACAGCCTGACTGCTGGGAGATGGTCCAGGAGAACCAGGGTGGGACTCAGGAGTCATCCAGGCCAAGGAGGCCTTCTTGCCTCCATTAGGGAAAACATCCCTGTGACCTCAGCCTTTTCTGTCCAGGAAACGCTGGCCTTTTGAGCTGCCATAACTGGTTTCTGGAAGTCCCCTGGACTGATGTCTGAAGCCAACTGCCTGCGTCTTCATTCTCACTGGTATTTGAGTGACTAATTCGTCTCAGGTGCTGCCCTAAGCACTTCACAAATATCTCATTTAACTCTCCCAAAATTGCCTGAAGGGGGTAACATCATTTCTGTTTCCCAAACGAAGAAACTGAGGCTCTGAGAGGTGAAGGGATCTGCATAGATTCCACAGCTGGTCTCTGTTGGAGCTGGGTTTGGAAACCACTGGACTCCAATTCCAGCTGTCTCCCCCAGTTCCCTGCCACACCCTGTTGTGGGCCCCCGTGGTTACCTTCACCAGGTAACCAAGCCACTCACCTGGGGTAGATCTTGGGACACTCCTGAGATCAGCTTCCACCTGACCAGAGGGCATATGGCCACCACCACCCCCAGGCTGACGGAACCGAGGCTGAACCCCTGACGGCCAAGTGCCAGTGACCACTTGCCAGGTGACTTTGTAACCCCCCAGGCCACACTTATGCCAGCTTCTACCTCTTTGCTCCCTCCCTCTTTTCGGCTTGGAGTCCCTGTTCCTTCTCTGCCCCAAACCAACCCCATTTCATGGTCAGATTCAATCCCCACCTCACAGCTCTTGAGATCCCAGCTGACTTCTTCCTGTCTGAATTTCCATGTTGGGGTTTGGCAGCATGTAACAAGTGATGTAAGTACAAATGACACAGATGAGGAAGGCAGACTTGGAATAATTCGACGGGGTCTGTGAGAGCAGAGGGCAGAGGCGTTGTATAAAGGGGTGTCCACTCTTCGTACCAGCTTTTGGTTACCGCATGAAAATATGTTGCCAGATTTTATTTTTAAAAGGATGGTGGAGACCCAGCTTTTGTATGAACTATTCCATTTTTAATGTAAATTAATTCCAATTTCTAAAACACTGTATATGCCAAGGAAAGCACACCTTTGGGCTGGATTGGGATCGCAAACAAACAGTTTGCAACCTGTTTCCAAGAGCATGTGTGGTGTGTATCATTGGGCCAGCATCTGAGTCTACATGGCCCTGTGTGATTCCCCCGACTTTCTAGATGGGCGACTTGATTTTCCTACAAGCAAGCTCCTGCCGCCTTTCCAAAAATGAGGAAGGTATAACTGATCACATTTCCTTTGCTATTCTGGCTCTTAGGGATTTCAGGGCAAAATTGAACTAAATCACAGAAGTTACTTCTACCCTGAATTCTTTCCTTTGCTCTTGTATTTTTGCACTTTCATTGTTAAGTGTTTCTGTGGCAAACCACCACAGAAATGACATGAAAAAGAGGTAAGGAAGAATTAAATCAAGACATGAATGAAATAGCTGTTGGGTCAGGAACCACTTCTTCTCCCATCCTTACCTTACCCTTTTCCAGGCACACCTGGGCATGTGTATTTCTCAGGAGTCTTTAGTTGCAAGTAACAGAAGGCAACTCTGAATGGCATCATGAAAGGGGAATATTTTGGAAGAAGGAAGAGGAACTCAGAGAATATAAAGACAAAAAAAAGAAGTGAAGACCCAGTTTAGGGAAGGATCTGGAACCAGAGCTGCTGCTGGCTGCCTCAGAATCTGACTCAGACTTTAATCTAGGACTGATGGATTCCAACTGTCATGCCTACTTCTCAGGACTCAAATTCAGAGAGGTCAGTGTTGCTTGGATAAAATTTCCTCTCTTTATCAGTCTCATCAAGACCCTTACAAAAAAGGGAGAGTGAATTCCCCAGAGGAAAATATGGGTGAAATTTAGGGAAAGAATGGATGTGTTAAATGGATCTCGCTGAAGTGTATTGAACTGAGCCAGACCTGGTGGAGTTAAAGACTCTAGCATGGGAGCGTTCGTTCATTTCTTTATTTCGTGTGAATCCAGTGGGACCCATCATAGCTGGAATGAATCATGATCCTGGGAAGGAGCCCTTACTTAAGACGTTGGACAGAGAAGGCGTCAGAGGCCCCCAGAGCCAATAGAATGTGGCAGGTCTAGCTAGGCTGCCCCTTCCACAAGCAGCCCACTCTGCTCACCAGGCCCCTCCCAGGGAACAGAACTGCCTTGGCCTTTGCATCCTTCAACTGACCGTATCTTTCCATGATGCTCAGCCTCCATGGATATGTTCTAGCATCCTCAGCCCAGCCCCCAGGTTGCCAAGGCTCTGAGCCCCTCCATAGGCCGTGGGGTTAAAAATTCAAATCAGGAGATCTACGGCTGTAGATCTCAGCTCTAGTTTTTCCAGTTTTCAGATTTTGAGCTGGTCTGATTGCCTCTCTTAACCTCCACTCTCTCATGTGTAAAATCTGGATAATAATACCAACATTTAAGGGTTGTTGAAAGGATATCTGGGGGGCTGTCTATGAAGATGTTCAAGCAAGCATCCTCTTATTCCACAATATTAACTGAGCAACTATTCTGTCCCAGACTCTTTCCAGTCTCAGGAGATGAGTAAGATGGATAATGTCCTGCCCTCCTGGAGAAAGGCAGTAATGACATAAACAAGTAAATACACAGACTATCTCAACGTGTAGTAAGTTCAACAAAGAAAACCAAGCAGGGTGTGGAGAAGCGGAGACCCACCTTCAGGAGGGCAGGGCTTCCTGCCCAGCTGAGGGACATTTTAGGTCCTGCCTCAGCGGCAGAGAGCTGCCTCCCAGAGGTTCCGCCCTTGGTAGGGCAGCATCCACCAGGGAACTAAGTGAGATAGACTAAAGGCCAGTCATTTCGGCCCCTGGGGACCTCTGATGGGCAATACTGGCTCCCGAGATCCCTACATCACAGTCCGCTCCTTCTTCTGCCCAGCCCTGCTTCTGCTCTCTTCTCTGCACAGAATCAATCCCTCTTAAACCTCTGGAATCCCAACTCCATCTCTGTGCCTGCTTCCTTCTGGAGAACTCAACCTGACGACAGGGTGGGAGGAAATAGAGCACTTGTGATTCTAGGTAGGGGATTGGGGAGAGACTCTCCATGCAGATGACATCTGAGCAGAGACCAGAATGAAGTAAGGGCAGGAGCAATAGGACCACCTGGGGGAGGCTGGGCCAAGGCAGAGCCACATGTGCAAAGGCCCTGGGGAAGGAGGGGGCATGAGCAAAGAGGCCAGTGTGGTCGGAGTGGAGTGGGTGGGAGAGAGTAGTAGGAGATGAGGCCAGAATGAGGACAGTATCCTGGGTCACGTGGGCTGTGAGGCCATAAAAATTACTGGCTTTCACTCTGAGTAAAATGGGAAGCCATTTGGGTTTAGAGCTGGCAAGTCATGTGATCTGTCTTTTATTTTATTTTAAAAAAATTTTATTGAAGTATAGTTAATTTACAATGTGTTAGTTTCAAGTGTACGGCAAAGCGATTCAGTTTTATATATATGTACATGTATATATATATACACACATACATATACATATATATATACTTTTTCAAATTCTTTTCCATTACAGGTTATTACAAGATATTGAGTATAGTTCCCAGTGCTATACAGTAGGTCCTATTTACCTATTTTATATATAGTAGTGCATACTTGTTAACCCCAAACTCCTAATTTATCCCTCCCCCACCCCAGCACTATCTTCTTTGGTAACCATAAGTTTGTTTTCTATGTCTGTGACTCTCTTTCTGTTTTGTAAATAAGTTCATTTGTATAATATTTTAGATCCCACATATAAGTGATTTCATATATTTGTCTTTGTCTGACTTACTTAGTATGATAATCGCTAGGTCCATCCATATTGCTGCAAATGGCATTATTTTATTCTTTTTTATGGATGAGTAATATCCCATTGTATATCTATACCACATCTTCTTTATCTATTCATCTGTTGACGAACATTTTGGTTGCTTCCTTGTCTTCGTTATTGCGAATAATGATGCTATGAATATTGAGGTACTTGTATCTTTTTGAATTAGAGTTTTCTCTAGATATATGCCCAAGAGTGGGACTGCTGAATCATATGGTAACTTTAATTTTAGTTTTTTAAGGACTGTCATATATTTTAAGTGGAGAACTCCGACTTCAGTATGGCCAGTGGATTGAGGGCCAGAAGCAGGGGAGTAGGGGATGCAGGGAGAGCTTAGGAGAGTATGTTGGTGATCCTGGGCGTGGGGGCCTGTAGTTTTCTGTTAGGAAGCAGAGTTGCAGTCAGAGCGGTTGGTAGGTCTAGAGCAGTCCGTTTCCTTCCTCCCCACAGCACTGGATCGCCAAGTGATAGTTTCTCCAGCTCATCTGCACATGGCCCATCTGTAGGTCACTTCCCACGCTGCTTAATGGGTGTTGATTTCATTCTCCAGAAACTTTCTCACCCATTTCAGCTGCCGGGCCATCCTCTTTAGCAGAGGGCTGGGCAGAGTCTGTTCCCTTCAATGCAGCAGCTGTAAACTTCAGCCGGGGATGTGGCCTCCGGAGGCTGAGTCTGTCTCTCTCTGCTCCTCCTCCTCAGACCCCCAGCTCCTTTTCCTCAGATTTCTCTTTGTCACTACTGTGGGTTACTGGTGCTGTGCAAACAGGCCAGCCCACTCAGAGAGGAATCTTGAGGCCCCCAGCTCCGGAGCAAATTCCATAATCAACTAGACTGAGTGATGTGTTTAGGAGGCTGAGGCTGATACAAACTGTAATTCACATTCCCTGGGCGCCCTGCTCTGTAATAAAACCTGGATGTCAGGCAGCCCAGCCAAGAGCTAACATACCTGTTTGAACTAGTCTTGTGCCAATGGAAACGTGTCAGAAAAGGAAAACATTTAGCCAACTGTCTAATGCAAATGGGTTCTTTTCAACCAGATGAAGAATGATCGCCTATACATGGCTATACGAGTACGTTAAATGTTAATACCTAATAAAGCACTGAGCCACTCTTTGGCGTTCATGAGGTAATGTCCCTGTAAATAAATACAGTGACAAGATTTTAGACCCTGCCTGGGCCACCCAGAGTCGGAACAGGGCAGAGCAGGGCTCATCTCCATCCTGCTGCGGGCGTGTGGTACCCACCCCAGGATGCTTACGGACCTAGGGTCAGAACGTGAAAATGTTCAGCCTTTTCTGCATGGAGTTAAGAGACATTAATTTATAAGTGACCCTGTTTAATCAAAACTTCCATTGAAACACCATTTAGCACAAACCCCATCAACAAATTTCACAATACATATTCCCCTGCGAAAATAGCCCTATGTTGTCGTTTCCTAGTCAAATATGTATTTAGCCCTCCGAGAATCCTTTTGACTAAGCCAGCAGCTCCAGCAGGCACAATGGTTTAATCGTATATTGTTCTCCGAGTACTAACCCTTTACAAATCATATGACATAAAAAGAAAAATAAGTAACATTGTAAAGACAGTAATGAGAACTGTTGAGCTAAAGTGCCTCTTAAAGAAATGCTAATAAATTCCAGAATTTCTAGTCTTCTGGCAAGCTTTCCATTTAGAACAAAATCAATGATCAATGGCTGCAACGAGCCGGCATCAGGCTTGCATGCCTCCGGAGCAGGGAAAACTCATAGACGAAAGATGACATTTCAGGAAAAAAAGCTGACATTGAGTCCATCACTGTCATCGCTTCTGCCATAAAGCAGCTTCAAATATTAAAACATTTTTCATCTGTGCTGCATTATTGGCACCAGAAATTGTTTTCTCTCTGTCTGGTGCGCACTTGAACTGCAGCAGCGCTCCCAGGAGACTCAGGATTGTTACCAAGGCCTCATAACATATTGGCAGTTGACGTGGTGGTGTTCCTGTACACCTGCCACTCATGTGGAGCCTCCCTTCCCCCAGCCCGCAGGCGCACTGGGACACTGGGCCCACGACCCGCCCTCCAGGACCTGAGAGCCTAGGGGCGGCTGCCGGGCGCGAGGCTGGATGCACACCCGCCCCCGTGGCTCCCCAGGGTTGCAGCTGGACTTCCTCTGGCCACGCCCCGCCCTTGTCCCGTCTGGCCCCCAGGCTGCCCCCGGCTCAGACATGGCCTCTCTCCGGCAACCCCAATCGCAGGGGGATTTCACAGCCCTTTGGAGTTACAGGCTTTGGCTGCAGAGGAAGTCTTTAACACGAGGCAGGCATAAGCTGTTTGCCTTTCATTCTCGCGGTTCTGTCTTAAGATTCAGGGAAATAAGAATGGACTGCTTCTGTGCCTGTTCTCACGGCGCTCACTGTTTAGACAGTGACAGATAGGCCAGCCTGGAGGGGTACACATGGGCCAATGTTAGAGGCCCATGTCTTGGAAGGGATCACGCAGCAGGAATGTGTGTGCCCTGGAGGACTGGCGTTACCAGGAGGGTCACTTTGACTATAAAGATGCTCCTTGGGGGCCCTGCCTGCTCTACCTGCATGGAAGCCCCAGGGGGGCATTGTGCCCTGAACTCGAAGGCAGACAGGGTATGTATAGGAGAGAGGAGGCACCATGCGCCAATCCTAAGAGAACTGGCCCCAGGTCCCGGGGCGCTTTCATGCATGTGTGGCCATTGCCCACCCCAACCCCGCCCAGCCCTCACCCTAAAACTTTGTCAGGATGTCTTTTTTCTCTCCATGGGTTCCATGAGGGAACCCAGCCCTGTGGCAAGCTCATCCTTTCCCAGGGGAAACCATTCTTAGGGGGCTGGTCTGGCCGAGACGATTTCTGCATGTCTGGGGCGTGGGGTTAGAGAGGCAAGGGTGGCCAGTGGAAGCCAGGGCTCCTGAGTGTCCTGACCAGGGCTATGCTCGTGTGGCCTCTGGGCTGCTTGGCTTGGCCAGAGTGGGGGCACCCTGCCCGGACAGTCAGGGGCAGAGCAGGCAGGCGAAGTGCTTACTCAGATTTCAGGGCATTAAATAATAACTATTTTAATTCTGATTAAAATCAGAGAAAAAAATAAGCGTTGAGGGTCCAAGATTCTATTTGTCATTACATCGATGCAGTTGTAAAATAGAATTTTGAATATTTTTTATGAGCAAGAGGACCACGAAGACAAAAGTGGCTAGGGCCCTATGAGAGTGGGGCAAACAGCCAGTGCTGGGTGGTTGGGTTCGGGTCTCCAAAGCCTGGAGGTGGCTGTAGAACCACTGAGGAGGTCCTGCAGCAATGTCCTCACTCTTGCTCTCAGAGCCAGGCCAGTCAGGCCTCTGAACTGGGCCCTCAGGGCGGGAGGAGGGGTAGGGGGGCTGGTTCGAGGGAGGCCTGGGCTCCGGTCCGTCATTCACTTGGCTCAGCTGGAGAGTGGAAGCCAGAGGCTTTTGTATCCCACAGACCCTCTACCTATTGTATCCACACCTCCGAGATGCTGGGAGACCCCAGCCTGTGCTCCAGGGAGCTGTGGTCCAGTAAGGAGATATAATGAGTCTATAAAGAATTGCATTTTGGAAAAAATGTGATGGGTTGCAATAGACAACAGGTGTGATCCTGCTGGCATGATGCGGTGCTTCCTGGGGACGGCCCTTGAGATGAGCCTGCAGGGAAGACCTGTGTCAGTGGGAGGGCCTGTGGAACACCATCTGACCACTGACCATGGGGAGAGGCTAGAGCAACTTGAAAACCTAGGTGTCCCCAACTTGCAAACTCAGCAGACATTCCCCCAGCAGACACTCTCTGTGCCTTCCTGCCCACGCCTCTGCTCTGGCCCCTCCCCTTCAGCAGAGCACCCATTACCTATCACCCGTCCCTCAGGTAGGATCACTCCAGTTGGTTCTACCACCAACTTGCTGGGTAACTTCAAACTCAGCGTTTAACCCCAGAGAGGCTTTTTTTTTTTTTTTTTTTTTTTTTTTTTTTTTTTTTTTCTTTGCAGTACGCGGGCCTCTCACTGCCGTGGCCTCTCTCACTGCAGAGCACAGGCTCCGGAAGCACAGGCCCAGCAGCCAGGGCCCACGGGCCCAGACACTCTGCGGCATGTGGGATCCTCCCGGACCGGAACACGAACCCGCGTCCCCTGCATCGGCAGGCGGACTCTCAATGACTGTGCCACCAGGGAAGCCCCAGAGGCTTTTTTTTTTTAATTGGAGTATAATTGCTTTACAATGTTGTGTTAGTTTCTGCTGTACGATGAAGTGAATCAGCTATATGTATACATATATCCCCTCCCTCTTGGACCTCCCTCCCACGCCGCCCCCCACCCCGCCATCCCACCCATCTAGGTCATCACAGAACACGGGGTTGAGCTCCCTGTGCTATAGAGCAGGTTCCTACTACCTACCGATTTTACACATGGTATTGTATATATGTTAATCCTAATCTCCCAGTTTGTCCCACTCTCCCCTTCCCCACCCCCATGTCCATGTGTCTGTTCTCTACATCTGCATCTCTATTCCTGCCCTGGAAGTAGGTTCATCTGTACAATTTTTCTAGATTCCACATATTTGCATTAATATATGGTATTTGTTTTTCTCTTTCTGACTTACTTCACTCTGTATGACAGACTCTAGGTCCATCCACATCTCTACAAATGACCCAATTTCATTCCTTTTTATGGTGGAGTAATATTCCATTGCTTATATGTACCACATCTTCTTTATCCATTCATCTGTCATTGGACATTTAGGTTGTTTCCATGACCTGGCTATTATAAATAGTGCTGCAATGAACATTGGGGTACATGTGTCCTTTTGAATTATGGTTTTCTCAGGGTACATGCCCAGTAGTGGGATTGCTGGATCATATGGCAACTCTAGTTTTAGTTTTTTAAGGAACCTCCATGCTGTTCTCCATAGTGGCTGTATCAATTTACATTCCCACCAACAGTGCAAGAGGGTTCCCTTTTCTCCACACCCTCTCCAGCATTTATTGTTTGTAGATTTTTTGATGATGGCCATTCTGACCGGTGTGAGGTGATACCTCACTGTAGTTTTGATTTGCATTTCTCTAATGATTAGTGATGTTGAGCCTCTTTTCATGCGCCTCTTGGCCATCTGTATGTCTTCTTTGGAGAAATGTCTATTTAGGTCTTCCGCCCATTTTTTGATTGGGTTGTAGAGGTTTATTTTCTCACCTGTTAACCAGAGCTCGTGGTCCCCTGGTATACTGTGGGTGCTTAATACACAATAACGACTCTGAGGAAGCATCGAGAAATCAACAGGTGCAGACCTTCACACTGGGCTGCTTTCTCACTCACTGCAGACCCCTTCCTGCTTTTTGGCATTCTACACTTTTCAGGTACTTTTCCTAGTGACCAGACCTTCAGCATCACCCCTTAAACTCCCGACTCTCCTAGAATGCACAACCACTGGCCAAGGAGTGATCCAGGTGCTTGGAACCCACCCTTTATGCCAGGAAAGTGTGACGTTTGCCTCTCCAGGGGCATGGGGGGAAGGGTGGGGTGAGCCCTCACCCTGACTCCGAGGTCTGTGGCGCCCCCAAGAGCAGAGCAGAGCCCTGGCAGGGGTGGGAGGTAGGGGAGAGGAAGGGCTCCCTCTGCATCTCCACCAGCCAGCACGCAGGGCTCAAGGCAGGCTGAAAGTGGGGCAGGCAGAACCCCGGCAGCCAGGCCAGGTTGGCTTGGGGGAACAGGAGGGGGCACAGCCAGGTGTGGGGAAGGCGAGCATCTGGCTCCCACTGCTGCTCAAGCACATCCTGCCTTCCTTGCCTTTAATAAGCATCCCCACAGCAGAGGAGCAGCAGATACAAAGAGGCTGGGTTTTGGCAGTTCAGGGGAGCGGAGGGTGGATTATCAGGGCATTTGGAAGAAGGGGAAGGGAAGGAAAAGTGCGCGAGACGGGAGACCACACAGGGAGACAGCGCACAGAGCCCGGCAGCCATCTGCTGCCACTTTACATGCTGCTCCAGAAACTGACAGACACTCCTTTAGCAAGGCCCAGGCCCGTCAGATGAGTCAATCAATCAAAAAAATTCTTATGAAACTTAATCATAGAGGGTCGTGTTAGGGAGTGGGGAACAGATTAAATTACCACGGTATTAGATACGGGAAATGATTTCTGTCAAAACCATCTTTACTGCAATTATAATATGTTAATTATGTATTTCATTAAGTAAGTGGATTAGAGTCTGCACAGATGAAATCATGTGGAGGCTTTGAATCATTTGCCGAGCACGGTGGGAGGACTCCCGTGCATGGAACCCAGTTAATTTGGAAAACTTTCACAGGCTAGATGTGATTGTTTCCCTTCTTTTGTGACCCAGGCCCCCCGCCCCAGTGGAGGAGGTCCAGGGCTCCTGAACTGCGAAAAGAGTGTCCAGGGGCCGTCTCCTGGTGCTGGATCCGCAGATGAGGCCCCTGTGTTGGGAGCCGGTAGGGCAGCTTTCTGCCTTGATTCTCCAGGAGTCCAGTGAGCAAGGCTATGCTGCGGGCTTCCAGCGGGCTGAGCGCCTCCGTGCACCTGCCCATCTGCTGGCGAAGTCTGGCAAAGTCCTCACGAGGTTCATAGCCAACAGGCCATCGGTGAAGAGAGAGGACAACCACAGCAAAACCACTATGTGGCATCCTGTGTGTATATTCTGACCCCTCATGGTGTGCACCCGACTTTCCCATTAACCTTGCCCATTGGAGGAGAGCTTGGAGGAGCTAAAGTGGCATCTCCTTGCAGTGCAGAAGGCAGTGATGGGCAGAAGGGCCCACAGCCACAAGGCAGACACAGCCAGATGTTTTCAAGCACACGTCCCAAAACACCTTGTTTGATCCTCTCTTCCAGGGCCCTGCTGTTCCAGTAAGCCACAGGGAGCAGGGCTATTTAGCCAGCTGGTTTCCAGGCACCATTGTCTATGGGGCTGAAGCCAGGAAATGGGTCGAGGGCAAGCCTGGACCACCGAAGTCCCCTTGGACCATCATGGTATGGACTGTCCCTCTCTCGGCTCCAAGCTTGCCATCTGGTGGGACTGCCTCTCTCAGCTCCAGTTCAAGGACACGGAGGTCACCAAGGAGCAAACCCTCTACCCCTCTTCAGCCCCCACCCACCATTCTCCTCTGGTTCTGAAGCCCCTCCGAGATTTGAGAGGTAGCTGAGCCATCAAGAAACGAAAATAAGAGTTAATAATTTTTTTCAAAAAGAGGAGGTGTCCAGTGTCTATAGATGCCCTGGGTCCCTCAGAATTTGGCTTTGAGTAAGAACCACAAGGGAGTTTTGACAAACGGAAGGATGAAGAGGAAGCAGGCAAACGGGGCCTGCTGGGAGTGCATGGCAGCGTAAGTGACGGGAAAGGTTGGCTGGTTTGATGAAAACCCCATCAGCCTCTCCGGGGAGATATTACTTTCCTCATTATTCCACTGATTGGCCTTATTTCATCTGAAGAATGCCACACATTCCTTAAGGCCTGGCAAGCCTCTTTAACAATATCCAGGAAAAAAAAATATCTATCTCCTCCTTAATCGAAACAACAAGGAAATTAACATGAGTCATCTTCTTCCTCAGGGATCAGTTGAAAGACCCACCCAAGCCCCTTTCTTCTGACCCAGGCACCCACTCTTCAACCCTCCAAATTATACAATAAATTGCTTAAATGTTGTACACATAGGATGGTCATGGGAGGACTTTGTTCTCCGATATGGCAGCGGCTGAGAACATTTTATAAATCCCATAAGGAGAACAAAGGCTCAGCTGGGCCCCCACTTCCTCCCTTTGCACAGAAGCAAAATCCTAATGTGATTGGATGATTCAGGAAGAATGCAGTTTTTCGGGAGAGTTTGTCCTGATACAGGAGAATCAGCATCGTTCCTCACGCTACAGGGCTTTGCTTGTCAGCACAACAACGGGGAGGGAAGTACAAAACACACTTGTGAAATTCAGACTCAGCCTGGCATTATCAATGGCCTGGAGCTTGCAATGACTGTTAATTAAGTGCATTTTTTTCATTATTCTTTAGCAAAGAGGTAAGATTTAATGATGTAAGTTAACAATGGATAATAATTTAAAGTCGTGACAATAGTTTAATTATTCGCGCACATACAAAAGTTAACTTCATAACTTATTTCTTTGTAAGAACAAGTTCATTTAAAATATTTTGAACTGTGCATACAAATATCACTTAGACTCTTTCCTTCATGGCTTTGTAGAGACAAAAAGTCAATTCTGCCTATAAATTTCTCACTAGACACTTCTACAGCCTAAGAATTCTGTCTCGCCAAAAGCAAAAAAAAAAGATAAAAGTCCCACTGTTGAGTTTTGCTTAGAATTTCCTAAGGATTCAAGAATGTGATGGGTGGTTCTATATTACTGTGTCTTTCCATTCAAATAGGAGCCAAACTCCCCTAAACAAGAAAGTGTGTGTGTGTGTGTGTGTCTGTGTCTGTGTCTGTGTGTATGCGTGTGATGGGTGATCCTGTCCTTTGTTAGCCATCCCAGAAGGCCTGATTTCCATTTCTCCAACATGACCGCCGAGAGTTAGAGATGGTGCATGTGTGGGGATGGGGGTGGTATACAGCTTCAGGGTAACTGGAAAAGAAAAGAAGGATAAATAAGGACTGGAATTGGAGGATATCCCCTTGAGTCCAAAGCCTTTGGATGGTCTTGGGATGATATAACTCTAGTCTGACCGAGTACCAAAGCCATCAAACCTTACCTAGGACTTTCAGGTGCACCAAAGCTCCAGGGCTCTGGGATGGAGCCAGCACCATCTCAAGGTACCAGGATTCCTGACTGGAAATGCAGGAGGACCTCCACCATTATTCCACCCCTCCTGAGTTGTCTGTCATGTGAAAAGGCAGAATTCAACCATGCCCAGTGACCCATCCATCTCAGGTCCTCACTTGCTCTTTGCTCCCTAGCTGCCGCAAAACCCCTTGATGGCAGACAGCAGCTCCGGGGCATTTACAGAACCCAGTGGAGAGGCACCTGGGGCACCATCATCAGACCCATGGCTTCATGCTCCTGTCTTGAAAGGAAGCATCTCAAAATCCTGCTAGAACCAAAGAAGTGAAACTACGGTTACAACATCACAGTGCCAATGTTCAGATAAAAATACTACAATATCATCAAAAACACATAGATAACTTTTTCAAACCACCCAGTACCCATATATTGTTGAACATGTGGTTAATCAAATAGAACAAGTCCATCCTGTCTTTTTTTTTGATTACCTACTCCTCAATGTAATAATCTCATTGGACAGTTTTATCAGTTGGGAAATTTTTGACTAAAATAATAGTAATCCTACCTTTGAAGTTCAACAGTTTACCATGGCCTGGTGTCACATAGCTAGAGCTGATGAAACTGTATAATGTATAAGATAGTGATGTAGAAAGACCAGTTTTCTACCATGATTGCTTTACATAGACGATTTGCAAAGACTGTAACATAGCACTCAATATTCCTACTGAAAAATGTAGACCCTGGCCTACAGTCCTTGAAAATCTAGAGACCCATTCTCCAAAATAGAGAAGTTATGCATGAAGTTTAGTGCCCTCCCCCTCCTCTTAGTTGAGTTATAAGCACAGGAAGAGGTGGAGGGACACTTATTTGAGCTGAGAGTGAAATGCCACTGGGGTCGTTGGGAGAATGCTGTTGTCTGTCTTCTCTTCCAGAATGTGAGCTCTGGACGGCAAGGGATTTGTCCTTCTTGTTTGCCATGGTAGCATGTGCCTCAAACAGTGTCTGGCCCATACTGGATATTCAGTAAATATCTGTTGAACTCATGAATAGATACGTGTGTGTTCAGTTTGTTGGTTGTGAGATGATCTTTCCCTCCCTTAATCTAGTAGGCTTGTTGACACAACTGATCTGATTACAAGCCCATAACCTGCCACAGATAGAATTATTGGCCCAATTTGTTTGCCCCTCCCTGTGTTCAGCTCTTTGCCAAATGGGTTTGTAGTTCCCCCCATTAAAGGGGTGGAGTGAATTTCCCCACCTATTGACCTTGTGTTTGACCAAGAGCCTGGCTTTGGCCAATGGAATGAGGTGGAAGGGACATCGTGCCAATTCTGAGCTTCGAACTTGAGAGGCCTTGCGTGTTTCTGCTCACTTCTTGCACTGCTGTCATCACCATGAGGAGAACATGTCCAGGTTAGCTTGCTGGTTCAAGGAGGAAAATGCAAGACACTTAGAGAAGAGGCACCCAGCTGAGCTCAGCCTAGATGGGCTGAACCCCAGCCAACCCATGGCCACATGAGCTATATAAATGCTTAGTACTGTATACCATTGATATCATGTTCTTGTTTGTTAGGCAACAGTGCAAGTGGATGTGTGATCTTGTCTCAACCGGGTAGCAATCAGTCCCCTGGATGGAGGATCCTGCACATGAGACACTGAGTTGGCCAAAATGACCAGAGTAGACATGCTTGTGTCAAAGCCAGGACATCTGCCCTTCATCCCTCAGTAGACAGCAGGGAAGACAGAAGAGAATCAATCCTACAGAGTGAACTGGACAAGAGTCGGGCACCGTTCTCGACACTTCCCATGCATTGTCTCGTTTAGTCTGCAAGGCTGCTGTGTCCCCACTTCACAGATGAAGATGCTATGCTTACTGAGGGGCACTACTTACCCCAGGCCCCACATCTGGGAAGAGAAGTCCAGAAAGAGTCTCTTCACTGTGGTCCTCAGAGACTATCCCAAAGAGAAGGACCAAGTCTGTTTGTACTCAGAGTAAACGGGAGAGAGCAGAGCTAACCCACTGGTGAGGATCAAGTGAGATTGCCTCTCTCAACTCCAGTTCAAGGACATGGAGGCCACCAAGGAGCAAACCCTCCATCCCTCTGCAGCCCCCACCCCCCCACCACCGACAACCATTATTCTTTGGTTCTGAAGCCCCTCTAAGATTTGAGGAGCATAAAGGGCCATAAAGAAAAGAAGAGTTAATAATTATTTTTCACAAAGAGGAGGTATCCAGCAGCCATAACTGTCCTAGGTCCCTGAGCATTTGCAGTCTCACCCACTCTCTATACTCACTCCCTTCCCCAGAGTGGCCTGAATTAAGTGGCTTTGGCCTCATTTAGACATGCTACCATGCTCTCCCAGGAACTGTGTTACTATCTGTCCTAGAACCTTTTGTATTCCTGCCCTCTTATGTGCCTTAGATAACCTCCTCCATCACGGATAAGAGACATTGTATAAGGGATATTGGAATTCTGCCTTCAAGATGATAACACTTTTAAAACAAAGACATAACCATAAGTCCAACTTGTTTCTTTGCCAGGCTCTCCAAACACAGTTTTGTTGTGTGAAAGTGATCATTCCCTTGAGAAATGGAATAATTGTGACTTGAGTTTGATGCTGCATTTTTCTGTATCACTCGTTCATACAGTAGACTTCTACTGAGTGCCCACTGTGACCCGGGCAGCCTGCTCAGGCCTAAGGGTCCAGAGGTGTCCTCTTAAAAATGTGCTCTTTAGTTAGCAAGCATTTCAGAATAGACACCATTTATCATCACTGCTCATTGAAAGACTTCAGGTGGCTTTCAGACATGAGCCTAACTCCTCAGCTTCTTCTGCCCCTCATGACTCAATATGTAACCTACCTTCCAGACCTCTACCTTTTGCCACATTTGGTTCTCTTGTCCCAGATGCCCTCCTCCATTTCTCTCTATTTGGAAAGATCCTACATGTTTTCCAAGATGCCAAGCCAAAGGCCTTTGTGATGATTAATTTTATGGGTCAACTAGACTAGGCTGACGGATGACCAGATAGTAGCTGGTAAAATACTACTCCTAGGTGTGTCTGTGAGGGTGTCCTGGAAGACATTAACATTTGAATCAGTAGACTGAGTAAAGATCATCCTCATCAGTGTGGGTGGGCATCATTCAATCTGTTGAGGGCCTGAACAGAACAAAAAGGTGGAGAAAAGGCCAACTTGCTCTCTGTTTGAACTGGGACGGGCATCTTCTCCTGCCCTTGGACATTGGTACCTCTGGTTCTCAGGCCTTTAGACTTGGATTGAATTACACCTCTGGCTTTCCTGGTACTTCTGCTTGCAGGCAGCAGAGTGTGGGACTTCTCAGCCTCCATAATCATGTAAGCCAATTCGTATAATAAATCTCCTATAATATTGTAATATATCATATATATATATACATATATATCCTATGAGTTCTGTTTCTCTGGAAAATTCTGACTAGTAATACAGCCCTAAAGTTCAAGAGGTCTTTATTCTCTCACTCCCTGGAGCAGAACTCATCACAGCCCCTTAATGACACCATCATGAATGATACGTGCTCTATTGCATTTGAATACCCTGAATAATGATCATATTACATTACATTTCTTTTACCCATCTGTCTCACCTATTGAAGTGTGGACCTCTTGAGGTTGGGGACCACGTAGTAAAAACCTCAGCTCCTGGCACATAGTAAATATGCTATAAAAATAAATGAGCAATGTGATTCACATATTTAATCTGCTTATTGTTTGTCTACTTCCCACTAGACTGCATGCTCCAAGAAGACAGGAGGCTTTATCAGTTGCATTGAATAACAGTGTCTAACACATAATCGGTGCTTCATAAAGATTGTTAGCTGAATGAATGTCTAGGAGCAGGGAGAAAGTGAGATTTTTCAGAATTTAGGTAACGGTAATCCCAGTCTCCAAATGTTGTATTTTCCTGAGGGAGTCTTCCCTATTTTAATGACCACTGCTCTCTGTATAAAAACACCCAGGCTATTCCCAGTGTGGCAGGACCTCCTGCCTCTACCAGTCCTGGTTGGTCAGGAGCATGGGCAGATATCAGATAAACATCCACGGTGTCTACTGAAAGTGAAGAGACTTTCATTCCTGGGTCATTATCCACCCGCAGAAACACAAAGATCTTTATGGAAACACCATCTCTTCGGGTGATCATACCTCTGGAAATGATGTTATGAGGCCAGGAAATTTAGTTCCTGCATTGCAAAATCATTCCTGGTGTCATCATGTCAAAGCCAACTGGTTCATGGATTTCTTTTTCTTTTTTTCATATATATAGATATATGAAATATATCATATATATATCACATACATAGATATGATAAAGAGCAATACTTTTTGTGAGTTAAGCCTAACAAAATGTGATGAAATAAAAGTTCATTCTTTGGAATAAGTGTCATGGCTTAACACAAGCAACCAGCCTTCTCTCCTTCCTTTGTCACGACTTGTGAGCAAGAAGCAGAGGGTTGCTGGGTATACAGTCACCTTCTGCTACCCCATGTGACCAGGCCAAAAAGTCCTTGTAGTGGCTACGAGATTGAAGGAAAAACAGGCACTTTCCTGCCTGGCAGCAGAGTCATAAATTGGTATGACCATTTCAGAGAGCAATCTGGCTGTAGGTATTGAACTGAAAAGATGCTGACACTCTAACCCAGCAATTTTCGTGTAGGAATTTAATTTAGAGAAACTCTCTTATAGATACACGGAAAGACCCATATGAGAAGTGCATTGCAGGGATGCTTTTGTAATACAGGGAAATGGCAACAAACTACTTGACGTCAGTAGAGTAGTGGATAAAACATGTTTGCTATCTTCAAAGAGTGGAATACTATATAGTAGCTAAAATGTGTGAACTAGAGTGGGAGACAGGCCAAATCTGTGCTACCTGTTTTTGTAAATAAAGTTTTATTGGAAGACTGCTACACCCATTCTTTTGTATACTGTCTATGACAATATTCACATAGTCACTGCTTTTGCCCTAGACATGAAGAGTTGAGTAGTTGAGACAGAGCCTATATGACCTGTAGAGCCTAAAATATTTACTATCTGGCTTTTTTCAGAAAAAGTGTGCTGATCCCTTTTTAAATAGAGCTGTATAGCTCACCACAGCTAGAGAGGGAAAATAGTGTTGAAAGGAAAAGGGCGGATTTTGGCTTGATAGGTTGCGACATTATTTATGTGAATTAAACACAAGAATATATGGCTATGCACATAAGTATGTGGAAGTGGCACCAATGGGCTGGAAGGACGTCAACCTAGTTCATCATTCTTTTTTTATTAATATTACATTGTACTGACTTAAGAGATACTGAAAATATTTGCATCACAAGTAAGATTATATTATAAAAACATAGTGCCAGTGCCATAGTAGGAAATAATATGGAAGTGAATAAGATTTATCATTCATTGGTGGTTTATAAAATTCAAAACAAAGATCAAAGAGTTAATATTCTGACACACTAGGCATAGCTCCTTAGAAATCTTTGAGGATTCCTTTTTTTAATTGACGTTATAGTTAATTTAGAATGTTAATTTCAAGTGTACAGCAAAGTAATTCAGTATACATACACCTGTTCTTTTTCAGATTCTTTTCCATTACAGATTATTACAAGATATTGAGTATAGTTCCCTGTTGTTTACCTATTTTATGTATAGTAATGTGTATATGTTACTCCCAAACTCCTAATTTATTTCTCCTACACACCACCTCCCTAGCCTTGTTATCTACTTTGGTAAGCATAAATTTGTTTTCTATGTCTGCAAGTCTGTTTTGTAGATAAGTTCATTTATTAGATTCTGCATATAAGTGATATCATATGATATTTATCATTCTCTGTCAGACTTATTTCACTTAATATGATAATCTCTAGGTCCATCCATGTTGCTGCAAATGGCATTCTTTCTTTCTTTTTTATGTCTGAGTAATATTCCATTGTATTTACATACCACATCATTATCAATTCATCTGTTGAAGGACATTTAGGATGCTTCCATGATTATTGTAAATAGGGCTGCAATGAACATTAGGGTGCATGTATCTTTTCAAATTATGGTTTTCTCTAGATATATGCTCAGGAGTGGGAGTGCTGGATCATATGGCAACTCTAGTTTTAGTTTTTAAGGAACATCCATACTGTTTTCCATAGTAGCTGCACCAATTTACATTCCCACCAACCATGTAGGAAGGTTCCTTTTCCTCCACACCTTGTCCAGCATTTATTATTTGTAGACTTTTTAATAATGGCCCTTCTGACTGGTGTGAGGTGATACCTCATTGTAGTTTTGATTTGTATTTCTCCAATAATTAGCGACATTGAGCATCTTTTCATGTGTCTGTTGGTCATCCATATGTCTTCTTTGGAGAAATGTCTGTTTAGGTCTTCTGCCCATTTTTTGATTGGGTTTTTTTTTTATATTAAGCAGTATAAGCTATTTGTATATTTTGGAAATTAATCCTTTGTTGGTAGCATCTTTTGCAAATATTTTTTCCCAGTCTGTAGGTTGTCTTTTCATTATGTTTATAGTTTCCTTTGCTGTGCAAAAGCTTTTAAGTTTAATTAGGTCCCATTTGTTCATTTTTGTTTTCATTTTCATTAGTCTAGGAGACAGATCCAAAAAATATTGCTGTGATTTATGTCAAAGAGTGTCCTTCCTATGTTTTCCTCTAGGAGTTTTTAATATCTGGTCTTCCATTTAGGTCTTTAATTCATTTTGAGTTTATTTTTATATATGTGTTAGAGAATGTTCTAATTTCATTCTTTTACAAGTAGCTGTGCAGTTTTCCCAGCACCACTTATTGAAGAGACTGTCTTCTCTCCATTGTATATTCTTGCCTCCTTTGTCATAGATTAGGTGACCATAGGTGTGTGAGCTTATCTCTGGGCTTTCTACCCGGTACCATTGATCTATATTTCTGTTTTTGTGCCAGTACCATACCACCTTGATTACTGTAGCTTTGTAGTATGGTCTGAAGTTGGGAGCCTGATTTCTCCAGCTCTTTCTTTCTCAAGATTACTTTGCCTTTTAGGGGTCTTTTGTGTTTCCATACAAATTGTAAAATTTTTGTTCTAATTCTGTGAAAAATGCTATTGGTAATTTGATAGGGATTGCTGCATTGAATCTGTAGATTGCTTTGGGTAGTATGGTCATTTTCACAATATTGATTCTGATCCAAGAACATGTTATGTCTCTCCACCTGTTTGTGTCATCTTTGATTTCTTTCATCAGTGTTTTACAGTTTTCTGAGTACAGGTCTTTTGCCTCCTTAGGTAGCTTTTTCCTAGGTATTTTATTCTTTTTGTTGCAATGGTAAATGGGATGGTTTCCATAATTTCTCTTTCTGATCTTTTGTTGTAAGTGTATAGGAATGCAAGAAATTTCTGTGCATTAATTTTGTATCCTGCTACTTTACCAAATTCATTGATTAGCTCTAGTAGTTTTGTGGTGACATCTTTAGGATTTTCTATGTATAGTATCATGTCATCTGCAAACAGTGACAGTTTTACTTCTTCTTTTCCAATTTGTATTCCTTTTATTTCTTTTTCTTCTCTGATTGCCATGGCTAGGACTTCCAAAACTATGTTGATTAGAGGTGAGAGTGGACACCCTTGTCTTATTCCTGATCTTAGAGGAAAAGCTTTCAGTTTTTCACCATTGAGAATGATGTTAGCTGTGGGTTTGTCCTACATGGCCTTTATTATGTTGAGGTAGGTTCCCTCTATGCCCACTTTCTGGAGAGTTTTTATCATAAGTGGGTGTTGAATTTTGTCAAAAGCTTTTTCTGCATCTATTGAGATGATCACATGGTTTTTATTCTTTAATTTGTTAATATGGTGTATCATTTTGATTGATTTGCATATATTGAAGAATCCTTGCATCCCTGGGATAAATCCCACTTGATCATGGTGTATAATCCTTTTAATGTGTTGTTGGATTCTGTTTGCTAGTATTTCATTGAGGATTTTTGTGTCTATGTTCCTCAGTGATATTGGCCTGTAATTTTCTTTTTTTGTAATATCTTTGTCTGGTTTTGGTATCATGGTGGTGATTCCCTCATAGAACGAGTTTGGGAGTGTCCCTCCCTCTGCAATTTTTTGGAAGAGTCTGAGGAGAATATGTGCTGGCTTTTCTCTAAATATTTGATAGAATTCACCTGTGAAGCCATCTGTGCTGGGCTTTTGTTTGTTGGAAGATTTTTAATTACACTTTCAATTTCATTACTTGTGATTGGTCTGTTTATATTTTCTATTTCTTCCTGGTTCAGTCTTGGAAGGTTGTACCTTTCTAAGAATTTTTCCTGTTCTTCTAGGTTGTCCATTTTATTGGCATATAGTTGCTTGTAGTAGTCTCTAATGATCCTTTGTATTTCTGCAGTGTCGGTTGTAATTTCTCCTTTTTCATGTCTAATTTTATTGATTTGAATCCTCTCCCTTTTTTTCTTGATGATTCTGGTTAAAGGTTTATCAATTTTGTTTATCTTCTCAAAGAACCAACTTTTAGTTTTATTGATCTTTGCTATTGTTTTCTTCCTTTCTATTTTGTTTATTTCTTCTCTGATCTTTATGATTTCCTTCCTTTTACTAACTTTGGGGTTTATTGTTCTTCTTTCTCTAGTTGCTTTAGGTGTAAGATTAGATTGTTTATTTGAGATTTTTCTTGTTTCTTGAGGTGAGATTGAATTGCTATAAACTTCCCTCTAAGAACTGCTTTTGCTGTGTCCCATAGGTTTTGGGTCATTGAGTTTTCATTGTCATTTGTTTCTATGTATTTTTTAATTTCCTCTTTGTTATCTTCAGAGATCTCTCAGTTATTTAATGGTGAATTGTTTAGCTTCCATGTGTTTGTGTTTTTTACAGTTTTTTTTCCTGTAATTGATTTCTAATCTCATCGCATTGTGGTCAGAAAAAGATGCTTGATATGACTGCAATTTTCTTAAATTTACCGAGGCTTGATTTGTTACCCAAGATGTGATCTATCCTGGAGAATGTTAAAAATTATAAATATTTATGCACCCAACTTAGGAGCACCTCAATACATAAGGCAAATGCTAACAGCCATAAAAGGGGAAATTGACAGCAACATGATAAAAGTGGGAGACATTAACACCCCACTTGCACCAACAGACAGATCATCCAGACAGAAAATAAATAAGGAAAAAAAAGCTTTAAATGACACAATCGACTAGGAAGACTTAATTGATATTTATAGGACATTCCACCCAAAAGAGGCAGAATACACTTTCTTCTCAAGTGCACAAAGTTGCTCTTGAAGGCAGAAGAAACACACCTCAGCCCACAGACATAAATAATACTAAAAACGGCTTACTCTTTTGAGAGTTTACTTTGTTCCAGAACCTGTACTTAGATATTAATTTGTTTCATCTCTATCTTAATATGGAGACAGGTACTGTTGTTATTTACCTATCACAAATAAGGCTGCTGAGGCACAGAGAGGTTAAGTAATTTGCCCAAAGTCACACAGCCAACAAGTAGGTGCAGGATCCAGGCAGTGGACTCCGGAGGCTTCCCTCCAAAGACTGTGCATGTGTTAAAGGTCAGTTTACCACCTAAGATGCATGAAGTGTCCTGGTCCTGGAAACAACTAGTGGAGGCTGGTGCTCTGAGGCCCACCTGCCTCTCTGCCAAGAAACGGCAAGTGACACCTTTTCTTGGTACAGCCTGTCACGGTGATGCCTCAGGTATCTAACGCTCTGATCATAAAGCACATTTTCTCTGGATACTCAACCTTGGGCTATCCGCCCACATGCCCTCTGGGTGCCTGATGTGGCTCACTTTTCAGGCTCCACCTGTGACTGCTTTGTAGCCCAACTGCTGCAGGATAAGGTCTCAACTTCCAAGAGCCTTGAATGAAAGGGCAGTTTGATTACACACATATATATATTCAAATATATATATTATATATATGTATATATATACACACACATAAATTATATATACTTTAAATATTTGTATATGTTCAAATGCAGACATATACTTTAAATATCTTTTTATGTCTGCTGATAGATGTATGTGTGGGTAAATTTCTCATACATTCCCTTACTTTTCTTTTTTTTTTTTTTGGTACGCACGCCTCTCTCTGCTGTGGCCTCTCCCGTTGCACAGCACAGGCTCCGGACGTGCAGGCTCAGCAGCCGTGGCTCACGGACCCAGCCGCTCCACGGCATGTGGGATCCTCCTGGACCGGGGCACGAACCCATATCCCCTGCATCGGCAGGCAGATTCTCAACCGCTGTGCCACCAGGGAAGCCCTCCCTTCCTTTTCTTATTTCATCAACTCCTTCAGTCTTTCAAATGATATCTCTACAGTTCAAGATTTCTTTACATAGTTCCAAAGTCAGTGAAATTTTATTTACCATTTATTTATATGCACCTTAGTATTTCCATATATATATGTGCCTTACTATTTCCATAAATAGATATGGAAACATATACCTTATACACACACACACACACACACACACATCTCATTTTGAATAGCACCTGATGACCACACGTGTGATGTCTATGTCTTTGTACATGCACATACATTTAAGGACATCCACTCCAGCAAGGGAAACATTTCAAAATTATGTTCGTGATCCTAGATCCTGGATCGCTGACACTGATGTGATTTTCTGCAGGATATTTAACCCAAACCACTCACATATTAAGGAGCACACATACCTGAAATTATATTTTATTTACTCTCCTGCTCTTTCTAATTTACTTTCTACTCAATTTCCTTTTAGGCAAATGCAACATTTGCACCATAAGAGGTAATCTCTTTAGCCACATCTGCAGCTCCTAATATCTGGACACCCGTGGGCCCCTTAGCCCCTCGGCCTTGTGCATCTTGGCCACCTTCTCAGCCTCGATATGCGGGTCTGCAGATGCATTTTTGGAATCATACTATTTTGTTCTTTACCCAGGGTTTGGCAAACTCTTTCTGTAAAAGGCCAGATGTAAATATTTTAGGCCACACAGTCTCTGTTACAACTCAACTCAGCCGTTGTAGGGCATGAGCCATAGACAATAATGTAAGAGAATGGGCATGCCTGTGTTTCAATAAAACTATTTCCAACATGGGCAGTGGGTCTGGATTTGGTCCACTGGCCATACTTTGCCAACCCCTGGCATATAACAAAGTGCTTTTTTTCCAGATATCTGTAAGTCATTTTCATATATGTGTAATTGATGTGCCTGCTTAGTACTTTAAAGTTCAAAGGAAATAGAACACATTGGTGTCTGAGCTCAAACATAATTAGGTAGTGAAGCCAAAGAGGTGACTTTCAGCATCATTATGTCCTTACCTGATTCTATCCTCCAAGGGCTTGTGAGCTCCTTGAAGACGTCTCCTCAGCCCCTAGCACACAGAAGGTACTCAGTAATGATTAAGGAAAGCAAATAGCACTGTGAAAGATCCAATTATAATTAGATAAGTTTTTAAGACCTCAAGTATAATATTCACTCAAGACTTTTTCAGAAAGTGATGATGATATTCTTGAATGGACAATTTAAATGTACCTATTATCTTACTGTCAGCGGAACTGATCATTGATGTTACTTTTACAAAATAAAGGGGAATAAGTTATCTCTGGGCCCACCAAAATTGTTTTCAAACACTTGAATGGATTACTGGATAAATGGATGATGGCCTTTCTCAAACTTTCTTGCATTTTCTTGGGTCGTGGAGAGCTGGTAATCTTGTCTCTCTACCCTCTCCTACCCCCATGGCGCACATCACTTTCTGATCATGAAATTTCTGTACCACTGAGGCCAGAGAAAGCCTCAGAATCCTTGTCAACCCCATTCTCTAAGCTGCCATTCACAACTGGTCAAAGTTAACTTGTGCTATAAAAGCTCTTTGTTACCCCTCAACCAAATGTTAATTGAGCACCTATCACGTACTCAGCTTATGTTAGGTCAGGCGAGACTAACCCAAAGGATCCAGGTAACAAGGAGAGAAGCAGTAGCCAAGAATGTCAAACAAGTGCCATTGGCATCCAGAATGACCCCAAGACCTGAAATTCTTGGGAAGTAAAGTAACAATTCCCTTTCCTTTGAGATATTTACAGTGTACCGGACCTACATTGTCTTTTATGTGCCCCACTGTATCACACAGCAGCCAGTGACGGGGGCCTCTTCCACTATCTCAATGAGAAAACTAAGGTTCCTAAAATGCCTAGTAGCTGAGACTGATACTCACACCTGAGGATATAAGCCATGAAGCCTTAGGAAAGTGGACTCCCCAGGAGGGAAGGTGTGGTGGTTAATTTATATGTCAACTTGACTGGCCATAGGAGGCCCAGAATAAATATTTCTGGATGTGTCTGTGAGAATGTTCCTGGATGAGAGATTAGACAGTAAAGCAGACTGCCCATCCCAGTGTGGGTGTGCATCACCCAATCCACTGAGGGCTTGAAAAATAAAAAGGTGGAGAAAGGAGTAATGTCCTCTCTTTTCTTGCCTCACTGCTTGAGCTGGGACATCTCATCTCATTTCTCCTGCCCTCAGACTGGGATTTATGCCACTGACTCCCCTGGTTCTCAGGCCTTCGGACTCTGACTGAATTACACCATCAGCTTTCCTGGGCTTCCAGCCTGCAGACGGTAGATCTTGGGACTTCTCGGCCTCCGTAATCATGTGAGTCAATACCTCATAATCAATCAGTATCTATCTATCTACAAATCTATATTTTGTTTCTCTGGAGAACCTTGACTAATGGAAGAGGTAAGCCAGTAGCGCCATATAGGAAGGACAAGCTTCTGTGTAGGTGAATGCATTCTTAGGCCTGTTTGGGGGTCAGCTTGAAAGAATATGGATGTGTGTGTTTAAACAAATGGATGGGTGAGTGGAAGGATGGGTGGGTGGATGAGAGGGTGATTAGGTGAGTAGATGGATGGATGGATGGTTGTAACCAGATTGACTGAAGCAGAGTTTGACATAAGGTAGGTAACATCAAGGCTGGAAAGATAAGAAGGAGCCCAATTACGAAGAGCCTTGAATGCCAATTTTCAAAGGTTGGACTTACTCTGAGTGTAGTGCCTCCACGGAGGGGGGCATGACAGTTGCAGTGGGGCAGGGGCAGTAGAATTATTGGCACAATGCTTTAAAAGATGAGTTTTGGGAATTCCCCGGCGGCCCAGTGATTAGGACTCCACGCTCTCACTGCAGAGGGCCCGGGTTCAACCCCTGGTCCAGGAAGTAAGATCCCACAAGCCGTGCTGTGTGGCCAAATAAAAGATCAGTTTGGACCCAGTGACCTGGATGAAAAGAACGTAGCCTGGAGGGATTATTTTTTAATTTATTTATTTTATTTTTATTTATTTTTGGATGCATTGGGTCTTTGTTGCTGCACACGGGCTTTCTCTAGTTGCAGCAAGCGTGGGCTACCCTTCGTTGTGGTGAGCGGGTTTCTCATTGCGGTGGCTTCTCTTGTTGCAGAGCACAGGCTCTAGGTGTGTGGGCTTCAGTAGTTGTGGCGCACGGGCTTAGTTGCTCCGCGGCATGTGGGATCTTCCCAGACCAGGGCTCGAACACGTGTCCCCTGCATTGGCAGGCGGATTCTTAACCACTGCGTCACCAGGGAAGCCCTGGAGGGATTATTGAGCACCGCTCGGCATGTGTCAGGAACAGTTTTACAGGCATCGTCTTAAGTGCTTTACGGTCCTTTGCTCATTTAATCTGCACAGGGGCCCTGGGAAGTGGGTGCGTTTTTATCACCTCTATACTGCAATGAGGAAGCCGAGGTACAGAGAGGGTAGGAGCCCATCTGAGGTTGTCCACACAGTGGATAGGAAGCTGAGCTGGGAGTCTATGTGGGCAGTCTGGCTCCAGAGTCCAGCCCCTCAACCCCGACACCCTGCTGGTGGTCAGACAGTGGCCCAGAGGACAGTAAAGGGACAGGTTGCGGGGGGGAGGAAGGGTACAACCATCGAGGTGCTGGGTTCATAGCTTCCTAGATGACTGACTTGGAATATCACAATATTGCCCCGGAAGCTTGAATCCACAGCTCTTCATCCGTCTGCCCCCTGGGGACCCTGGTAGTTCTCAGAGTTCCTCACGCTCTCTGTCTGCGGGGAAGAAAGGACCGTTCTTTCAGGACGATTTCACAAGCCCTCTTTTCCTTCTAGACTGAACAGTTTTTAGTGATGTTGCAGGGGGCGACCCGTGTCTCGCAGCCCTGGTGGATGTTGATTTGCTGGTCTTGTCATTTAGACTCTGCCTCCCTCACCTGCCCCTTAAGACCTGCTGGAGTGGGTGACTCGTGTGGGCAAGTCACATACAGAGCCTTTGACACACACTCAGCATCTCCAGGCTTGGGGTTGGGGTGGGGGACAGTAGGGAAGGGGACGCGGGAAGCTGAAAACGTCCCCAAATGGAGACAAAGCCTTTAACCCGAAGTGAGTTCCATTTTAAGACCAGAGTTCCTTGGGGCCTCCCAGCCTCAGCTCTCGGTCAGAAGTCAATGTGTTGCAAAGTCCACTTTTGTCTCTTCAGATGCAGACTGTGGTTTGTGAGGCCTTCACGATTAGAGATCAGGCAACGGTCCCACCACTCGGCCTGAGCTGCCTGCCCAACCCTGGCATAGACCCCACTGCTCCTGAGAGCTGCCGTGACCCCCTGAGGTCGGTAGGGGGCAGAGGGTTGGATTACCTGTTCACCTAGACCATAATCTCCTAGAGGGTCTCAGTGCCCAGCCGAGCCCCTAGGAGGGGACGAGAGCTGCAAAAAAGATGGAGATCTCAGGTATGCGGGGTTTCATACTTAATCATTAGTTAATAACCAAATAAATGATCACTAACATTTCTTTGTGAAAGTGAAGTGCTAGACACTTGCCTAAATATTTTTTCAGCCTCCTGGAGCCCAGGACGGTGCCTGGCACATGGTAAGCCCTCCGCAAATATCTGCGGAATAAAGCGATGATCGAGCAAGTGAATAAAGAAATGAATGAAGCAGCACAGGACTAGGAGTCCGGGACTCTCTAAGCTCTTCATCCCTTGTCCGGTGAGCCCCAGGCAAGCCACGCCCCCTCTCTGGACCTCAGTTTCTGCAGTATAACTGGTGGGTGAACAAGGGAGTCCAGAGACTCCCCTGTACCCTTCTCTTCTTCCCGCCCTGAGGCAGAAGTAGTGGATTTCCTCCTCGAAACAGGACACCAAACAGTTAACACACCACCCATCGTCTTTGATTTATGAAGTGGACGATTGGACCAGGAAGCACAACAGAGACAGCCCTTCTCACTTGCAGGGGGAGGCCCCAGAGAGCAGTAATTCTGTGCACACAAAGGCGAGCAGCAGCCGTGGGCCTCCACCGTGCAGGAGGGCCCACCCTGTCGAACCCATCCGTGGATGAGGCCGGGGCCAGGGTCTACTCCCACTCTGGGCAGGGACAGAGGTGGCTTTGTCACCTGGCCTCTGCCATCCACCCAGCCCAGGACCTCAGCTGCCCACCCTTTGCCCTGGGAACCGAAGTGCAGCCCTGCCCCGGTCACCGACTAGCGCTGCCTTTCAGCGTCTGCCAATCTATCAAGATTCAGCTACCGCTGTGAACCCATCAACTCCATGGAAAGGCAAAAAGGAACCCCTCACCACAGCAATTATTTATCCTAGCCTGAACTTCAGGTGACCTTTCCCAGTTCCACAGAAGTTGCTGTTGGGAGCACCTTGGTGGGAAGGTTTTTTCTGACCCCCTTCTCTTTTTAACAAACACAATTTTTTTCCTGCTCCATGACCGTGTTTTGCAAAATTTTCTTTTGCAAAAAAGATCTTTGGGTGGTCCTTGAGCCATGACAGGCATGCAGCGTCGGCCCAGACAGAAGACAGATTTTATGTGAAAGCAGTCGTTTAAAAAAAAAAAAAAATCTGTGACTCACTCATGGGCCAGCTCAGCCCTCGGACATAAACAGGGGTCGTTCTGCACCACAGGCTCCGCCATGACCTGGGGGATCCAATACTGTTAACCTCTGTGGCTGTGTTTGTACGTGTGTGTTCCCGAGTCGCAGGAAAATCCAGGCTGCAATAAGGGTTAGGGAGGGTGTAACTCCCCGTGTAAATTTAAAGTGACCTAAGGGACATAATTACATAAATCTCATCATGAGACAATATACTTTTTATTTGTTTGAATTTTATTTGTATTGGTAAAACTGACCTGAAACTGACACAAGTTTATTAGAAAAAGGACTCTGTAAAAGCAAGTGGGCTGGTCTTCTTACTTAAGATGGATGTGCCAACTTCTAGTATGATTAGAGAAATGGATAACTCACTAACATCTGTGCAAACCACAATAAAAAGGGATTTAGTGTTACCCCAAGGAAGGCAAGAGAGGCTGTCTGTCCATTAAACGCTTTATTACAGTGCCAGCAGCTTTTTTCTAATTCAGTTATTCCTGCACGGCGTTCAGCACTCTGACTGCCTGTCATCCCACCAGACAGTGCTCGGGGCTGGGAGGTTTTGTGCAAGGTAGGTGACAATCAAATGAGCCACAGAGAAGAGAGGGGTGCCTGACCCTCGTGAAGGATTAACTACAGAAAGTGAGTGTGATCATGTCACACCATTGCTTAGAATTTTCACAGTCAATTTCTGAAAATATGAGATAAGTTCTTAAAGAGGCAGTTTTCTCAGGAGCTCAGCAGACCTGGTGGGGTTTTGTTACACACTGCATGGCAGGGAGCCTGGAGAGATGGGGCCTGCCGGCAAGGAGGGGCACCGCCTTTCTTGTGCTACCCTGTGTAGGGCATGCTGGAGCCAGGACCCGGGCCCATTTGCTTCCAGGAGTGATGCTCTGAGAAGGAAGAAGAGGATGTCTCCTGGGACTGCCATGCCCTTTCTCCCTCCTCCCCTGCATCCTGAAGGCCAGCCTCCCCTGGGGCAACCAAGCCTCTGGGCATGACCCTTTGGGGATCACGCCCAGAGCGGGGTTTGTGGGAAGCATTTCCAGGTTAGCTGCCAGAGATGCTTGAGCCAGTTTGGTGCCAGGATGAACTGCTCACCTCCCATCACCCCTTCCTACCCCTGCAACTTCTACCACCTACCATCACCGTCAGCCCCAGAAGACTATATGCTCTTAACACAGGCGGGGGCACTGGGCCTGGCGAATCGGGGTCCTGTCCCACAGGACCTCACAGTCTAGCAGCGAAGTAGGCCGCATACTGTAAAATATACCATATGCCTGACACAAATACACTTGAAACATATATAATGGGTCTGGCAAAGGTAAAAGAGCAATGCCAAAAAGCACGGCATATTGTAGGGCCAGAACTGAATCTAGTCCTCATTTACAGCCTGGAGATCTGAGATGCGGAGAGGCAGGCTCCACTCAGAGCACACACTGAAATGCCCGGTGGGAGGGCTGGGACTAGAGCATTCACCTTCCGCTCCAGGTCCAACCCAAGTTATACTTACGGGGGCCCCACACAGTAGGGGCTTTTTGTCAAGCTAGACGGAAAATGTGATTTGTCCCTTTGTATCTGTACATCTCAATGAGAAAAGTAAACCGCAAACCTCTAAGCTTGGTTCTGCTAAAGTAAGTTAACATCTGCTGCCACCTGAATCTAATTGAAACAATTCATTATCAAATTTACTGATCTGCTTAATGATTTTGTACTTCTTTCTCAAAACCACCTTCCGCGTTAGTTAGCCTATGTAAACTATTCTCCCCTTTAAATCTGAGCGCTTGAAGGGACCTGGGAGAATGTCTGATTCAGGCACTCTCATTTTAAAGATGAGATAACAGAGGTTTGGGGAGGGGCGGACGTCAGCTTTTATGAAGGTCAGGAAGGGCTTGAGCCCAGGCTGCAGGCCCCAGGTCTCATTCCCTGAATGTGGACTGCTGGTTCAAACAGCATCTCTCAAGGGAAGGCGAAAGCAAAGCAACAGAAAGGGGTGATGAAAACTGAAAAAAATGAGAGGAAAATAAAAAAGAAGAAGAAAGGAGTTGAAGAAAGGGAAGATGGCAAGCTTTCTTTCCAAGCTGTGCGTTTTTTTATGTTTGCTCGGTGGCAGTCTGTTAAAGAAACACTTCATTGTCACCGAGCGCAGAGTCATTAAAGGCACCTTGGAAATTTGGACCCTTTTATTAGAATCAGGGTTTAAATAGCAACTTAATTTATGACACTTCTCAAGGCTGATGGCATTTTTGCTCTAAGGTAAGGTCATCACAGTAGATCCCACCCCCAGCACTTCCCTTTAGGACATGCCAACACGAGAGGCGTTTCCTCTTTACTTTCAAGTAACCGATTATTCAACTGCTAAAATGTAAGTCACATATGTATGGAGGCACGTTTGAGTCCATGGTGTGTTTCTAAAAGAGAGCTTCTTTATATCTTCACGTAAAAGAGAAGAGTGAAAAGAGGGGGGAAACCCACGAATAAGCTTGTGAATAATTAGATCAGAGAGAGATGCCACCTTTTCTCAGCGTTGGAGCTGTGAGGGGAAAAAGTACTAGCATATAATTGACATAATTGATCTAGTATTTTTTCCCTTTTTGCTGTAGTAATTTTTATGCATGCCATTGTTGCTGTTATTATCCAGGATGTGATCTTGTGCGGTTGATAATACAGACTAGATATGAATACGGGGACGCACCAGCCAATCACAAATCTATAGTGTCTATTTCTGCATCACCAGGTGCTATCTCATGGGAAATATCCTCTTTTTTGGCAGGCACACAGAGCACTGCATTATCTGTCATTTTCATTAGATTCAAGCTACAGCTGAGCCAAAAAGACTTAGTTCTAGCATATGTGCTCAAAATGGCCAAGCTGCGATTGTCCAAATTCACACTTTCAGGATTGCATTACAAACAACTGGAGCTAAAGCTGGAAATTAGAGTGAGCAAAGAGCCTGAATTCCATTTGGGAAACTGCAAACACCGTAAGAGGCTAAGATTGGAGCTTATTATCGTGATCACCTCAAAGGAAAGAGGAGACACTGGCTTCCATCAGCAAGCTCATTTTTTAGCACCTCTTAGGTAGGGATGGAGGATGGTGGCAGCCTAGATTTTGAGGCCTCTTAACAAAGAGAACCCAACCTCCTTCATTCCCCTCTGGGCCTCTAATAAACTCTGGCCTCCTGGGATGCTATGTATTCTGTCCCCAGATTTTGCCCTCGACCAGCCAAACTTGAGTCCCCTAGGACAGCGCCTACTGCTGGGTGTGTGATTAGGTAGTCTGGGTGGCATGAAAACCAATCACACCTCCAGCAGCAGACAACTCCTACAAGAGTCTTAAGGGATGAAATAATCCAGCTGCAGTGAAGTTGGATCTTCACACAAGTCTCCACCTATTTGATAAATTTAATGGTATGTTTGAGCATGTGGAGGGGACATATCACAGAATTAAACCCAATTTAAAATGCTAAAAATGGGAGAGCTACAGGGCTCAGGAGGCTAGTCACTCTACCCAGGGGACTTGATACTATTTTAAGCACATATTTAAAAGAAAAAAAAAAGAATAAGCTAGTTGTTCAAGCAGAGAATTGACTTTGTTAAAAACCAGTGAGAATGTAAAATGGTGCAGCTTCTGTGGAAAATGGTATGGTGGTTCCTCAGATCATTAAACATAGAATTACCGTATGACCCAGCAATTCCACTGCTGGGTATATACCCCAAAAGAATTGAAAGCAGAGTCTGGGAGGATCTTTGTACACCCATGTTCATAGCAACATTATTCACATTATTCACAATAGCCAAAAGATGGAGAAACCATCAACAGATAGATGGACAAACAAAATGTGGTCTGTTGTGTACAGTGGAATATTATTCAGCCTTAAAAAGGAAGAATATTCTGACACTTGCTACAACATGGATGATCTTTGAAGAGATTGTGCTAAGTGAAATAAATCAGGCACAAAAAGATAAATATTGTATGATTCCACTTATATGAAGTACCTAAAGTAGTCAGGTTCACAGAGACAGAAGGTAGAGAGGTAGTTGCCCAGAGCTGGAGGAGGGGAGAGGGAGGAGTTATTGATTAACAGGTACAGAGTTTCAGTTCTGCAAGATGAAGAGAGTTCTGTCTTTGGATGATGGAGATAGGTGGTAGCATAACAACACGAATGTAGTTAATGACATTGAACTGCACGCTTACAAATGGTTAAGATGATAGATTTTATGTGTATGTTACCACGTTAAAAAATTGGAAATAAATCGTTAGAATGATACATTTTATGTTATATATATTTTACCATAATTAAAAAAGTAAAAAACAATAGGCTTGAATTTGTTTCATTAAATCCTGTTTATTGTCCAACCGACTTGCATCCCAAAGATGCAAGTTGGTGTCACCAGATGCCACCAGAAGGTTTGGACCTCAGCATCCTCTTTGGGTTCAGAACAGTGAGCAGCAAGTAAATACTTTTGTTAACAAAAAACAACAACAATAAAAACTTTTCTGGCCGCTTGTAGAAGCCACAACCTGGACCCACAGTCTGCCCGAGTCTGTGCCCCAGAAATCCCAAGCTGTGCTGGAGTTTTCCACACTGGCATTGAGGGTGAGTCCTTGGCCACATCTCCCTCGAGCTGTGTGAAAAATTCCAAAGACAGCAGAAACATCCATAATTTGTCCCAGAACCATACTGTGTTTTTATGCCTGGGCAGTGGCTTCACACACCACAATGGCAGAGAGAATTTCTACAGGGAGAAATCTGCTGATGAAAACTTTGTCCTGAACCACAGACTGCTGGCATCATGTCCGTGGCAAGTGGTTCACCATTTTTCTTCTGTGCTGCTAGTACAGTTTGGTGAATGACAAGCAAGCAGGGAGACAGGTGGTGTGAATGTTTGGGAAGTCAAGGAGCACCTTGGGTCCAGGAGTGCAGGTCCAGGAAGGAGGTCACCAGAGCTGAGTGGAGGAAAATCAGCTGATGGTTGTTTTGCCATAACAAAATGCCATAGACTGGGCGGCTTACATGGACATTTACTGTCTCTTCATCTCCTTGTAAGGACACTAATCCCATCATGAGGGCCCCACCCTCATAACCTCATCTTGTTAGGAGTCCAAGCTCATACAGCTCTCCCCACACACTAGGCCAATAAATGGAGAGATGAGTTGTGGGGCAAGGAATAGCAACTTTATTCAGAAAGCCAGCAGACCAAGAAGGTGGTGGACTGATGTCCAAAGATCCATCTTACCCAAGTTAGAATTCAGACTTCTTTTATACTAAAAGGGGAGGGGGTGTGTTTGGTTGCTACAAACTTCTTGGTGCCAGAATCCTTTGTTCTTGTAGATGTCCACATAGGTCAGATCACAATGTTCCTATAAACCTCCAACAAGACAAATGGTATTCTCTGTTCTGCAACTTTTCCTCTCTGTATGAGTGGAAAAGTGTTATACCTTTAAAGGTCATAGCCTTGAAAAGGGCTATCCCATATATTTCAGGTTATAGGCAACATTTTTAACTTGTAGCAAAAGCAATAGAATATAAAAGTTAAAGAAACAGATCCAACATGGAGTCAGATTTGTTCTCCCTTATTACAATCTAACCCTAATTACCATCCAATAGCCCCACTTCCAGATACTGATACCTCACAGGGTTCTTGGCCTTCCCCAATCAATAGAAATTGACTAGAGGCCAGACAAGAAATTCAGGCAAGGCTTTATTGGGGTCCCTGCAGCAGGGGGAAGAAAGAACAAGAAACAATTTTCCTTTCTCCCTTCCTAAAGTGTGGGGGGGGGGCACGTGGCATGGTTTCTTGTATGAAGTGAGGCTAGGGGTGTGTCCAGGGTTGCAGGGGAGGCTTAGGTGTTTTGCCCACCCCTTTGGTGGTGTTGAGTGCAGGGGGACATGCATAGTACCCTGCTTTTGCTCCCGACCCCCTGTTTTTGCTCCCATTTAGAAATGGCAGTTGGGTGTTTTGGTCTTTTTGTATCTTTTTGTCCAGAATTTGCACATGCATGCAGTTATTTTTAGTCCCATATAGTTTCTTTGTATTTTGTTGCTTGAGGAGAGGTGTGCCCAGGTGCAAGCACTGCAGCAAATGGTCCCAGGTCCCAGCCTGTATTGAGACAGGGTTGGGGCTTCAACATATGAATTTGAGAGACACAAACACTCAGTCTGTAACAAATGTGGTTTTTATCTTCACTGAACCATTCATCCTGTAGCTGGAGTGAATGCCCCATATCCACTCAGCTCTCAGCCCTGTGGTCCTCCTGCTCTCACTTCCTGCCATACTTAGGGCTCCATGTTTCTGTTATATCCCTCCAATTCTAGCCAGACTGGAGGGTTCAGTTTATGAATAGCAAATTTAAAGTAACCTACAAAATATCTGATTTTTAAAAGATGTTCTCCTACAGGAGCCCTGTTGTCTATTAATTGTACCATGTTTTGAAACAACATAATTTTTTTTTATTAAAAGAAATTTTCTCTTGTATTGTCCTTTCAATTATCACCATGTTACTGGAAAAGAGGTAAGGCAATCAGAAAACAGTTGAATGAGAGAATACACAAACAAACTTTCAAACTGTCTTTCAGCAAGTGAGGCTAAAGTTATTGAATATGCAAATTGCCTTATTAAAGAAGAATGATGTCTTTTTCAGCAATCAGTTTAATTACAGTGGAACCCTTCAATAGAGAAATCAACTTGTTTCTTAGAATAAAAATTCTTTAGAGAGGGAATTTAGGTATAACAGATCTAAATAAGAAGATTTACATGGGGTAGGAACAAGTACTTACATAGATGGACCATGAGCTCCTAGGAGAGGCACAGGAGAGACCCGACACCCAGTTGCCCTGCCAGTGTCTTGCTGAGCCTGGCTTACCTGCCTTTCATTCTCCTGCTCCAAAGCTCAGAGAGAGGAATGATGTAATGCCCTATGAAAGGGGTTTATCCAAAGTGTACGTAAGGACACGTATTCCCTACAGAAGCAGTACGGATTGCGTGGGGTGAGATGCTTAAGCACTAGGACCAGAACAAAAGTGATTTAATCATTTAGAAGACCTTTCATCAGAACTCTGCCCATTCTACTCCAGGCCTTTCCCTCTCTCTCCTAGTGACCACCAAACTTTGCCTGCTGGTTCTTCATCAGACAGAGACAACAATGTCAATGAACGAAGACCTCAGGAAGTTGTTCTGGTCAGAGTGTTGGGGTGAATAGGTTCAGATGTACCCACAGCCCACAGCCCACATGCTCAGATGCTGCAGTATCATGGTACCCTTGGAAAGGTGACAGACCAGGATTTAAGGCAGAGGTTTGGGACCCAACTTCTCGGGTTGAATCTCAGCCACATAGAATATTAACTTATTGACAGCAGGCAAGTTGTTTATTCTCTATGTGCCTCAGTTTCCTTGTCTATAAAGTGAGGAGATAACACTATGTCATAGGATGGTTTTGAAATTTAAAGAGAAAATCCAGGCAACAACTGAGTGTAATAGCTGGCATGTAGCAGGCACTCCATTAACATTAGCAGTAGTAGTGGAGTCAGCAGCAGCAATAGATCAGATCTCCTGTGCGCTCTGATACTTTGTTACCAACTTTTACACAGTCTGAAATGCAAAACGTGAAATTCACACATACTCAAGAAGCAGCACAGGCAAATGTTCCTTCAGTGAACCTTGAACCCTTGAGCACCTACCATATGCCATCAGTGAACAAAACTGAAAAAATTCTCTGTGCTTTTACATTCTAGTAGAAAGACAATATATAAGAAGCATAATAAACAGATGCATTATGTAGTATTTCAGAAGTATCTACATGGAACAAAAGGATAAAGCCAAGAAAGGTGTCTCAGAAGACCTGGAGTGAGGTGAGCAGCTGTCATTTAAATAGAGGGTCAAGGTGGATCTCACTGAGAAGGTGAAATGTGAGCAAAGACTTCAAATAGGGAAGGGAGAGAGCCATGGATATGTAGGAAGAAAGGGTCCCAGGCAGAGGTGCAAAGACCCTGGGGCAGAAGTGGGCCTTTCATATTCCAGGCACAGCAGCAGGTCCATGGGGCCAGAGAGGTATTGGAGAAAAGTAGAAGACAGTGTCAGAAAGCAATTGAGGTCAGATTACACAGGTACTTGTGGGCCACCATAATGACTTTGGCTTACACTTGGATGAAATGGGGAGCCTTTACAGGATTTTGAGCAAAGGAATAGTATTAATTATCTGACTCATGTTTTAAAAGGAAAAACAAGCTTTTGAGTCAACTGGGATGAATGGGGGACCTGTGAGGAGACTACTGTACATATCCAAGGTTGTAGCAGTGGCTATGAGAATGTTCTAAATGTGGGAATATTTTAAAGGGCAATCCAATACGCTTACCTAAGAGATTAGATGTGAGGTCTGAGAGAGAGAGGAGATAAGACGACTCCAAGATTTCATTTAATTAATGCAAACTACTCTGAAAACAAGGAATCCATGACAACCTTGTTTAGGGTGAGAACAAATCTACATTTACACTTACATAATCTAAATTGCTATAGCCTTACCTAGAGTACTGAACTCAATACAACTAAATACAGCATAGTAAAAATGAGGTCAAATTAAGAAAATATCACCTACATCTCAAATGAGAAATATTCTCATATGAAGAAGTTCTGGTCATCAAGTGGTAGATGGAAGGCACTCATCAATATTATTTTCTGCCTGTTCCTTGAACACAACAAATGTGTTCCTACCCCAGAGCCTTTGCACATGTGATTCCTTCTCCCAGACCTTTAAACAGTTGGCTCTTTTTCCTCATTAGCTCAAGTATCCTCTACATTTGGGTCACATATCTGTTGTATTAGTCAGTGTTCACAGAGAAACAGAACTGACAAAGTGCACATATAGATAGAGATTTATTATAAGGAATTGGCTCACATGATTACAAAGGCTGAGAAGTCCCAAGGTCTGTAGTCATTAAGCTAGAAAACCTGGAGAGAGCTGATGGTATAAGTTCCACTCTGAAAGCCAGCAGGCTTGAGATGCAAGAGGGGCAGATATTTCAGTTGACATATGAAGTCAGGAAAAGATGATGCCCCAGCTAATGCATTCAGGCAGGAGGAGTTCCCTCTCACTCTTGAGACTTGAGAAAGATGATTTTAGCTTAAGTCATATGTGGCACATTTTTCTTCACCGTTTTGGTAACATTTATGCACATAGCATTTAACACTTTCATTCTATTCAGGCCTTCAACTGATTGGATGAGGCCCACCCACATTGGGGAGGGCAATCTGCTTTACTCAGTCTACTGAGTTACACGTTAATCTCATCCAAAACACCCCTACAGACACACCCAAAATAATGTTTAACCAAATGTCTGGGTTAATGTTTTATGTGTGCACCCCGTGGTGCAAACATAAAATTAACCATCACACCTGTTTTGTTCCTATTGTGTTTGTCATTTTATGAGATTATCTTAGTTTTTGTTTGTTTATATGTTTATCTATGTGCTTATCTTCCCTATGAGAATATAGTCTCTGCCAGCAGTTTGTTGCACAACTGAACTAGTGAATAAATGAAGGAAGAACAATTCCATGTGTTATTTGAGATTTAGGAGAGAGAGAGGCATGGAATTTCCCTGAGGCCAGGTGACGTTGGTTCAGAGAGATGATGGCACTTGATGAGAAACAGAAGGAGCCCGGGGAAGATAGGATGGGACTAGGGCAAGGGACTGGGGAGGAAGTGGATGGGATGAGATCAAACCTTATGGGAAGAAACAGAAATCCATCTCTGACAGCCAAATCCCCCTGCATGCATTCTGGCTTTTATTTTTAATCTGGAGTGAAACATCTCCTGACCTGACCCAGGTTGCCTGTGAGCCAATGCAACAAATCAAAGCCCAGACCAGGGCCGGTTCCGGGCTGGGCTTCCTTGAGAAAGTGAGGGGGCAGCAAGAGTGGAAATGAGCTCGTGGTCTCACCCCAGCCCTGGGCGGCCATTTGTCTGCAGGACAAAGGGGCCGGGTGGGCCCAGTTCATCATGATGGCAAGGCTGCCCCCAGAGGCCCAGAGTGGGACAGTCAGGAGGGCAGAGCCCCATAGACACAAACAACACTTGGCCAGAGTTCTTACATCAGCATTCCAGTGGGCACAAGGGGTTTTGTGTTTTGTTGATTGATTTTAATGAAAAAAGAAAAGAGAAGCTGTCTTCAACTGTTAAATGCTATGTGCATAAATGTTACCACAACGGTGAAGAAAAATGTCCCATGTATGACTTAAGCTAAAATCATCTTTCTCAAGTTGTCATGGGATTGTTTTTTTAAATAAATCTTAATAGCATGATTGGTTTTAGAGGCAGTGTTTGGAGTAACTTCCTCAGGGGCTTTCCCTGCAGAGAGGTTCTAGAGGGGCTGAGCTGTGTGATGAGAGTTTGATCAGAGTCTCAGAGACAGGACGGGTCCTTCCTGGGTGGGGTCACTGGGAGGGGACACAGCCTGGGGAGGAGAGAGGAGACTCTGGCCCCAGGTGGGTGGGAGGAGCCAGAGTTCCCGGAGACACTGGCCTCGAGCATGGTGTGCCTGTACCTCGTCCTTCTGGGTCGGGGTGGCACCTGCTGGCACCAGGCCAGGAGCGGCTGCATGGTGGCTGGTGCCTTTCCTCCTGCCTCCTGTCCCTGAACAATAGGGCCCTGGCCCCTATCGGTAGGGAGCCTGACTCAGTGCCTAGACCTCGGGAAGGTTCTGCTCTTTGAATCAAGATGATGGAGACATAGTCCTATCCTAGGAGCCTACGATCATGGGAGGAAGCCCTTAAGGAGAGAGAAGACCAACTCTGAGACAAGAGGGGCTGTGACTTGGGTCTGCAGAGCTGGGCAGTTCTGGGACCAGAGCCCTTGAGTCAGTTTACACAGGAGGTGAGAAGAGAGGGCTCTCCAGACAGGTGACAGGGACCAAGGCAAGAGCAGATGATGAGAATAACCTAGTCTAAGGAACAGCTAGGAGATGGTCCTGTCTGGATCCACCACCAGAAACTCCCTAGGTCCCAACAGGCCTAAGGAGGTGGGCTCGGGGGAAGGATGGTGGACACATTTGTGGGAGTTGATGATCAAGTTTCTAACTTTTAAAACTGACTTTCGGGGGGGGGGGTTCCCTGGTGGCGCAGTGGTTAAGAGTCCACCTGCCGATGCAGGGGACACGGGTTCGTGCCCCGGTCCGGGAAGATCCCACATGCCACGGAGTGGCTGGGCCCGTGAGCCATGGCCGCTGAGCCTGCGCGTCCGGAGCCTGTGCTCTGCAACGGGAGAGGCCACAACAGTGAGAGGCCCGCGTACCGCAAAAAAAAAAAAAAAAAACTGACTTTGGAACACAGAGCTGAAAAAGAACACCGACAAGTCAGTAAGAAACAGCTCAAAAGAAAAACAGAAAAAAGATGTAAAGAGACACTTTGCAGAAGTGGATATCCAAGTAGCCAATGAACGTGTGAGAAGCTGCTCCACCTCGTTAAACATCAGGGAAATGCAAATAAAAACCACAATGAGATATCACCAGGCAAAATGGCAAAAATGGAAAAGATGAAAAGAGCCAGGGGTTGAGGAGCGTGTAGAGCCCTGCTGGGGGAAGCGGGGATTGGTACAACCACTCGGGAAAACCGTTTGGCACTCTGTACCCTGGGTACCCTCCACCCCGCACTGCCTCCCTCTGAGGCTGCCGCCAGAAGCCGCAGGCACACGTACCAGCTGCATTAAACATAGTCGCCCGAACAGGAAACCATCAAACTTCCATCCGTGGGAGGATGGGGAAATAAACGGACCGCAGTGCAGTCGCACGATGGATGACTGCAGGCATGGCGTACTTCAATTTAAACATTTCTAAAGCTGACTCGGGGTTTGGGAAGAGTGGGAGGAGCTAAGGCCTTGGGGTGGGTTCCCAGGAGCTGCAGGAGAGCAGTGAGGACAATGGTGGTGTTGCTGGTGCTCTGTGGCTTTGAGGGCATAAATCAGACTGGGAGACCCCTGTTTACAGCTCTGGGATGCATTCTGGCTGCACTTAAGATAAAGCCCAGGCTCTTCCCTTCAGCCTCCAAAACCACGTGTCCAGCCCCCGCCTGCACTTCCTCTCTGTTCTCATTCCCTCTGCCTGGCCCCCTTGCCCTTGCCAAGGTCACTCCCACCTACGGACGTTTCTCTGGCTCGGTTTCTCTTCCTCCTGAGCTTTATTCAGTTCATCTCCTGGAGGGGTTCCCTGACTGCCCTCCAAGCTACTGCGTTAATTGCACAACCCCAGGGGATGCCACTGCCTACCCCCACGTCCAGGTGAGTGACACCTTGGGGTTGGTGCAGGGCGCTGCCTAGCCAGACGCTCCTTCTTCCATAGTACTTTGCTCCATTTCCTTCGTAGGTATTATTATAAGTGCTCAGGTGTCTGAAATGACCTTGTTCACTGTCAATTGTTTATTGTCTGTTCTCTCCTGCTAGAATATAAGGTCTTTGAGGGCAGAGACCTCCTCCTTCTTATCCACAGCTCTAACCCCAGTGCCTAAGTTACCATAGGTGCTTACTGATTAATTATGTGTTGAATGAATAAATAAAAGGACAGCTGGGAAGTGAGGGTGGCTGTGGGAGTCCCCAGAGCCAGTGAGGCCCTCAGCCCAGTGCTTGCACAGATTACCCCAACTGGCACCTATCTCACTGGGCTGCTGGGAGGATTATTGTGATCCCCATTTTCCAGGTTGGGAAACTGAAGCTTGGAGACAAGAGAGGTGGTGTCCATGAGGAAGGGTGACAACCAAGATTTACACTCACGTTTGCTCCCCACCCAGGCCCTGCTGCTCAGAGCACAAACCCTTCTATGTGCCCATCACTGGGCACACTCTGGGCCCTCCTTCAACTGCAGCCTCTGAACTGAAAGAAGGGGGCAGCCGGGAACACCCTAGGCCTAGCACAGCCCAGGGGGAGCCCTGTGGGCACCGCCAGGAGCCCGTCTCCTCCCCTTCTCCCATCTGAGAATGGTGCTGGCGGCTGTCACAGCCCACGAAGCTCAGAGACTGTTTCATTGATGGAGACAGCTTCCAGGGCAGTCCAGATCCACTTCAAACCACCTTGGCAGCACCTGGCCACGCTGACCAGATCAAATTTGAACTTGCAGTGGCTGACGGACACCAGCTGACTTGAGGACAGGGGCCATTAGGTCAGCGCTTCCCAGCCTGTTCATTCCTCATGGAAGTTGAGGCCATGTCTGCCTACAGCCCCAGCTCCAATCCAGCCAGAGCACCGGCCCCCTTCCTGGGGACACGGTGCCTCCAGGGCAGTCTGGGGTCCTGCATGTGGCATCCCAGTAGCCTGTGCAGTGTGTCTGCTGGGTTTCCTGCACCCTGTGACCCCTCATCCACTCTCCCATCCTCTGGACCCCTAACATAGAGAACCTCAGTCAGGGAAAAACCCTATTTTCTCTCCCTAGCTCATTACATCTCTTCTTCACTAGCCTGAAGCCAAAGCTCTTTCTCTCCTCCTGAAGTGGCCTCTTTTATATCACCCAGCCATCCCCTCCACAGGGCCTGGGCACTCCCTTCACCCTCCATGCCCACCCGTTGTCTAATTAGCAGTTCCTGACGGGGCAGCTGCAAAGGCACTTGACAAGGAAGTCTTCTCCCCCATGCCAGGCTCAGTTCCAACGTGTGGAAATGACTGCTGTTTCCTGTAAATCAGGAAGGAGTAAAGGTCATGCCCACTATAAGGCCCCAAACCTATTTGTACCCTGGGGTGCCCTCAGGAAGCACGACAGAAAGGGCTGGAACCACAGGGCACACTGGCCTCCACCTCCGCAGCTTCCCCACCTCCCCACACCACGGCCTGCCTTCCAGGAAGCCCCAGCAGGAGGGAGGAGCCAGGGTTGTCAGCCCACTGGGATTGGCTCCCTGGAGCTGCCAGAATTTGACACACCTACCAAAGTGATGGGGTGGGTGAAGAAAGCCGTTACTCAAAGTTCCAGCCTCGGGCTTCCCTGGTGGCGCAGTGGTTGAGTGTCCGCCTGCCGATGCAGGAGACACGGGTTCACGCCCCAGTCTGGGAAGATCCCACATGCCACAGAGCGGCTGGGCCCGTGAGCCATGGCCACTGAGCCTGTGCATCCGGAGCCTGTGCTCTGCAACGGGAGAGGCCACAACAGGGAGAGGCTAAAGTACCGCAAAAAGAAAAAAAAAAATGTCAGCCTCTTATGGGTAGGTAACAGGCTAGCAGGGGAAGCCCAAGAAGCCAGGCCCTTGTCCCTGATGGGAGCACAGTGATAGGGGGTCTGCCCAGCTGGACCCCAGTCAGGTCCCCCAGGGCAAGGCCTGTGCCCCATTCTTATGTCCTCTCCTCTGCAGGCCCACGACCGAGGAGGCAGACCGTTGCGAGAATGCCAAGGGTATTTAGCAGGCTATCATATTAGTCTTCCTGGGGCTGCTCTAACAAATGACTACAAACTTGGTGACTTAAGCAAGAGAAATTTATTCTCTCACACTTTTGGAGGCCAGAAGTCTGGAATCAGGGTGTCAGCAGGGCTGTGTTCCCTCAGGGACTCAGCTGGCAGCTGCTGTCAATAACGGTGTTACTTGATTTGTAGCCATGTCACTCCCATCTCCGCTCTGTCTGTACATCCCTTCTCTTCTGCGTGCCGCTGGGTCTAATTTCCTCTGCTTTTCTCTTATAAGGATACACATGATTGCATTTAGGACTCACCTGGATAATCTAGGCTAAATTCCTCCTTTCAAAGTCCCTAACTTAATCACAGTTTTCACCATATAAATTGATAGTCATTCTCTCCCATATATGGTAATATTCACAGGGTCCAGGGATTAGAAAGCAAATATATTGAGGGGGGCATATTTTTCTGTCTACCACAGCTATTATTAATAACTTGGGATCTCAAGGCGGGAACCGTCTCATGGGATGCTCATGGCTACTGGAGGGCCAGGTGCTCGCATTGCCCCACTGGATGCATGGGGTGGAGGTGGAAGTGGAGACAGAGCAGAGATATTGATGCTCATGATACTAATGGAACCGAAGTCTAGAGGCTCCAGTCATCCTGCTTCAGCTGCCCCCCACACCCATTCTTGTAATGGAGCACTGGGGACACGGCCCTGGTGACTGGAGTGGAGTCTAATAGGCCGGGGGTTAATCCTGTTCCTGCCTCAGTCTCTGCATCACGCCAGCTCACAGCAGGGTTATTCTGTGTGTTAGAGAGAAAAACATATGAAGATCCGTAGCTCAGGGTGTGGCAAAGAATAAGCATCTAGTCAATGGTAGATAGGATTATTCCTTTTGTTTAATTGGGTAAATGTTTCTGGTCCCTCTTGTGTGCTAAGGCTGGATGGTGGAGTGCCAGCGGCAGTGGTAGGAGTTCTTGGGGGGCAAAGCCAGCTGTTCCTTACCCGTCCCCTCCTTCGTGCCTGCATACCACAAAGATACTTTGAGAACATTGCACGTGAAGTCCCTTCTCTGCAGGGACTCACGGGGCAGGTGCGGGAGGAAATTGTGTTCCAGGGTGAGAGGTATTTTCAGAGAATTGTCATCCAGACCTTGGAGGATGGAGCTATGAAAAAGGAGAGGCGAGTGATGTCTCCTCTAAAAGGCAATGCTTGAACTGAGTCCCAAAGGATGCAGCCATCGTATACTTGAGCTTTAGGTGCCAATAGCTGAAAGTTTGCTAAAGAAATGTGCACCTTGTGTCTTGGGGAAGATGGTGGTGGGGATCAGGAAACAGTGGCTGATGGCACAGTAAGAACGTTACTTGGGGAGACCCCGCTAATAACACTGATGGTAATTACATGGTCCTACGACTAGATGGCCAGAGTCCTGGCAGGAGATCTAGGGCACACCCCAGGGTGGCTAGAGGGAGTTTAATGGCAGGACCACTGACAATGGCGTGGGAAGGCAGTAAAAGAAAACGCCAAGGGGTGAGGAAGCACCCAGGGCTAGCAGCAGTGGAAAGCCATTACCATTACCACCCCAAAGCCTAAAGGATCAAGGAAGGAGCCATCTCCAGACCCAGAGAGCTGTGGCAGTGGGAGAAGGCCATCTGATGGGAACTGTGACCTTCAGCAGATGAATGCAGCCATTCTCAATTTAGGGCTCGGAAGGGAGAAAGCCAGGGCAATAAATACTCTGACTTCCGTCTGACCTCCTTCTCTTGTGGGCTCCCCATTGGCCATTCCCAGCTGAAAATCAGAAGGCTAGGGAACCTGTGGATGAAGTCCTTATGGGTCAGCTTCTTGGAGTACAGACCAGGAGGAGAAGAATAGGGAGTAAATCTGGAGGGGCAGAGAATCCTGCCTGATGATGAGGATGGTGATGAAAATGACGACGATTATAATGATGACAATGGTGATGGTGATGATGATGGTGGAGATGGTAGTGTTGTTACTGCTGGTGGCGGTAGTAACTGTGGTGATGATGGTGGCAGTGATGGTGTGATGATGGTGGAGATGGTGGTGATGATGGTGCTAGTGATGATGATGGTGGTAATGGTGGTGGAGATGACGATGACAGTAAATACCATTATTGGGTTTCTATATAACCACTCACTGTTCCAAGGGCTTTCAAGCTTCACACCAGCCCAATAAGATGGGATAGTAGAAATTCTCAGAGATCTGGGAGACCTACACATGGATCGATAGCCAGAATTGTCCTCTAGTCCCTTGGACCTCCCCCAAAACACATGGTTTGGCAAAGCACCTGGCCCTAGTGACTTGTGTTTTAATTACATGTGTATGTGCTCGTCTTCCTAACCCCTCTGTGAACTTGTTTAAGTAAGTTTGATGTCTGATTATCACTGAAACCCAGGGCTTGGCAGTGTCTAATAGAGTGCCTGCCACTCAAGGAGTGCTAAGCCAATGATGATGAATGAGTGAATGAATGAGTGAATGAATGAAGAGATACTCTGTGACAACAGGACGTGGAGAGTGAGGTTCTGGACTGAGACCTGCTCTCTGTGGAGCCTGGCCCATCACAGGCACTTAGCGTATATTGGAGAAGGGCCAACACAGTGGCACTGTGGCATTTCTGTTTTCTCTGGTGCCCATTTGCTCACGTTGAAACATGAACTGAAAAACTTCCAAGTTTTACAAAGCTATTTAGTTCCCTGAAACTTACCCAAGTCCCTACTCTGAGCTAAGAGTGAGGATGTTTGTGCTACATCTCAATGCTGCACGTGGAAACCCACAGCCCAGCATAGCTCAGAATTGCTAATCACCTTCGGATTGTTGTGTTAATAAGTGAAAATACAGAGAAACACAAACCTGTCTTCCTGTTTATTTAATTTTGGTCCGAAAAAACGCCGCTAAAACATATTGCTGGGCATGCCACAGATGTTCCTTCTCTTACACCTGCGAGATATTGAAAGTGAGAGCTGGACGCTTTGACAGAATTTCTGTCGCTTTGATGATAACTGTGGTCAGGCCATTTTCCTACCACTGGGGCCTGTCATTTTATCTGATCATTCCCCTGTGCAGAGGTCCACGTCGGGGCTGACGTGTAATTCTGTGTATTCTACCACAACCTGCTCGAATAGACTGACAAAGGTATACAATTAAAAAAAAGAGTTGAGCTGTGCCCTCTCTTGTCAATTCACCTGTTAATTTCACTATATGCAGAGTGTATATAATGACCTGCTTGGTAGGTTACTAAATAGAATCTTGGGTTGTTCTTCCCAGAGCTCATTAGGGTGAGAGGTGACCTGGCAGGACGTGTGGCTCTCCAGTGTGATACTGAAGTTTTAACTAACCGGATAGAAGAGATTTAGAGCCGCTTACCAGTTTTGAAAGAACCGAGCAGCACGGCGCTGTGTTCTCTCATCTTGTCCTAGTTTATCTTCCAAGGGCCGTGACCATTATTTTTAGAACAAGAAGGTGTCATCATTTTGATTGATTACAAGAGAGAAAACCCACCCAGCATTCTGTGACTTCAAGGATGTTCCTTACCATGCGGGCAGCAGATTCGTATGGACTTCAGTAAACGGGGTCAGGGTGGATTCTGTGTTAGGTACTGGTACTGTTACCTGGGCCATGTCATCTGTGCTGGGGAGCTGGACTCCCTGGGGCAGGGAGGGGGTGTGTCCTTCCTGTCTGAGAGTTTTTCATTAGAATCTCTCTGTGGTGGCTGGGATCAGGCTGGGTGAGAGGAGAGAGCCCTTTCAGCCACTTGGGGAGTGAGAACAGGGGGTCAGTGGGCTCGAAGGAGCTAGACTAGAGTCAGCCACCAGGAGGGGGTGCCATGCTAAGCAGAAGGTGTAGACATAACCACTTGGATGGACCCTCACTAGCAGAACTTGTGTTTTGTTGATGTGCCCACTGCCCGACGGGAGAAGAGCAGTGAGGAAGAGAACATAAGGAGGTGAAGATGCAGCCCCAGGCCAGGACACTCTCGAGGTGGCCTCGTCCTCTTTCTAGTTATTTATTTATTTTACCAATTCTTCAGCCAATTCCATCAAGTGAAACACTGGCCACCTTATTATGGATGCTCAGTGCTGACTAATTTGCATTGATGTGGAGCCTTCTGTCCTGTGCCAGGCTGAGAGGGCAGCTACATGTCAGACCCCCAGTATAAGACAGAAGGAGCTGGAGCCCTGGCCAGAGGCACCAGTGCTCCAGCCCCTGTTGGCACCTCCACTGCAGGCGAATTTGGTGTCTTTCAATACCATTCCAGACCAATATTTCTACTGTGTGGATTAAAGGAGTCTTGATAGCCACATGCTCCAAATAAAGATAATCTTTGTTATGCGTTGAGTCTGGGACATGAACTTGGCGATATCCCCGGTGCCAGTGCCATTAGTCTCTGCCCACAGTCTAAGCAAGAACCTCAGATGTAAAGGCCTTCTCAGGAGGCATTTGGAGACGGCTGGGTTCAAGCTGGGTAAACGCCTTCCCAAATAATCACTCCTGCACTAGTGCTGTGTATCTAGCCAAAGTGGAGAGTGCATGCGATTGTTTGCCAAATTCAAGACCAGAGGGCTCCTGTCCCAGGGAGAAAAGAATCACCCAGGCAATCATCTCCAAGCTCCTCTCAGCTGTATCCAACTAAGGCCTGCTTGGGGACGGGTGAAGACATTTGTCTCTTTCCTTTTATAAATGTGCATGCAACATTGCTGAATTATAGGTCACGAGAGAATGCACAGCCCCAGGGAAAATCCAAATCCTAGGAAGTACCTGAAGATTGACCCTCTACCCCCACCCCGATCCAGGAGCCTCATTCCAGGTCCTTCCAAGGGAAGCAGAGGTCCTCAAAACGAGAAAGGCGAAACTGGGCTTTGCTTGTAATGTCAGGCACTCTTCAACGTTCTCTTCGGAATGGCCTTCCTTTGCAGCCAGAAGTTTGCTTTAATCCAAACTATGGTAGGACCATCATGTGTCAGATGTCATAGTGGAAAATCAGTTTATTTCTTAGACAAATCATGCATGTGTCAGAATCCACTCCATGGAGGACAATCTACCATGGAAGTGAAACTCATGGGCTCTAAAATAGGGAGTGCGATGATTAATATTATGTGTCAAATGGCTAAGCCATGGTACCCAGGTATTTTGTCAAACACATTTGGATATTACTGTGAAGGTATTTTTAAATGAGATTAACATTTAAATAAGCAGACTTTGAGTAAAGCAAATTGTCCTGCATAGTGTGGATGGTCCTCATCCAATCAGTTAGAGGCTTTCATAAAGACAGACAACCCCCAAGGAAGAGGGAATTCTGCCAGCAGACTGGATGTGGACCTTGAACTACAGCATCAGCTCTTCCCTGAGTCTCCAGCCTCTACCCGGCAGATTTTGGACTTGCCAGCCTCCACAATCACATGAGCAAAGTCCTTAAAATAAACCTATGTATGTATTATGAATGTATGCATCCATCTATCTATCTACCTACCTACCTACATCCTATTGGTTCTGTTTCCCTGGAGAACCAAACCCTGAGTACTACTAGTAGGACCTAGGAAGAAGGAAGCACTGTCTGCAGGGACCAATGGGGGACAGAAGACGCCAGCTGCCACCAGAGTGCATGTGTTGTCATAATGACAACCTATTCAACACATGCCTTTTCCTTACCCAGGCTGAAGACAGGGTGCCAGGCCACGGGGCCCAGGCCTGCCCATTTACCTTGTGAAAAGTATGATGCATGAGAAATGGAATTCTGTGGCTTGTCCTGCTCTGAATGGAGACTGCCCTGAGAACGGAAAAATGAAATATCTAGATACAGTAAGAAAACTTCATAGCTGGGATTGCTACTGAGAACTGCTTTCCACAGAATCTTTTCATGGCTTTCCTGGCTCTAAACCTGGAAAGCCACAGAAAGATGGCAGGTAGGGAACCAGGTGTGTTTGGGATGTCCCTACCTGAGTAAATAGGAAATGGCAAAGAGCCAGGCAGCCCCTGGTTTCCAGAGGGCAATGATCAATGTAAAGTGCATCCTATTGTTTTCAAGGCACACTGGTCCATCTTAATATGGCTCAAACTTTATTAAGGGAATCTGAGGGGTCGGCTACCTGCCGCTGTGGGGAGCTGATGCTTCCATCTCGCACAATTCGATGAGCCAGACGTTCTGCTTTCTCACTGATTCCATCCCCCAAAAGGAAGAGATGGGTAGGCCCCTGAAGTGTTTTGACTGAAGTGTCTTTGCTGTTCCCTTTCTAATAAAGGGCCATATATTAGTGCGGAACAGTCATTTTTTTTAGCACTAAAGTAATATCAGGACTCTCACTGCTCAAGAAACTGCTGAGCAGAATCTTCCAACAATGTGTCTCCCCGGCATTCCTAACCCTATTGATAATGATAAAGTCTCATAAATCTAGGTAAATCTTTAATTATGCCTTCAGAACATGGCTATATTACGACTGTGACATAGTCATAAAGGGCACATTCAAAATTAGCTCCGTATACATTTTATGAATATGTAAAAAGGTAGAGGTAGCTAGAGTTAAAAAGGAAAGACCAAAAAAAAATTGTGTTTTTACTATCTTGTCGCAATCATCTTTTAAAATGGGATTTTAATTCCTTTTTAAAAATAATTGTTGGGAAAAGCTCTGTCTCTTGACCTCTACAATTTTTATTAAAATGCACAGCATCAGCTTTGCTGAACCCTATTGCATGTTTACAAAGCCTACAATCTGAAATACAGAGAGTATATTCCTCTATGTTGAAACACCTTTGGGCCTAAAAATTGTTCCTCTTCATATGAAGTATGTGTGAGGTATTTATGGAGAAAGGAGTGCTGTTTTTACGAGGTCCTAAGAAAGCCTAGGGTTTGTTTCATTCCCTCCAATCAGGGTGACTGCAGCTTCATCATTCCCCCACCCCTGTGTTTGGTTAGTAGCCCTGGGCAATTTATTTTTATCTTCAGCCAACGCATATATTTTTACTTGTGTGAATAATACGGAGAAAGATTAAGTTCTTTTATTTTGCTAATTAAACTGCATTTTTCAAAATCCAGTGAGGTAGTGGGTGACAGTATTAACAAGGGCTCTTTGCAGTTTTGCTGTTTTCTTGATGAGATTAGAGGTATTTGATATTGGGGTAGGAGCTGATGAAGTGGCTTCCTCCACGTGAATGAATGCATGACCCTAGTTTATCACCATGGCTTCATAAAGAAGTCTTCCTTACTGTCGAGAAAGCCCAACCAAGAGTGAAAATGACATTAGCGAAAAGCGAAGCAAAAGGTCAGTAGAGCAGCGTGAGAAGGGGGAAGGAAAAATGCATTCCTTTGCTTTTTTTTTTTTTTCCAAAGGGTTAAGGAAGAGTCCTGGCTGAGTTACAGGCTCTGTGCCCATGGAACAGTCAGTGGGTGAGCTGACCCTCAGAACTGCAGGCTCCTGCGACAGGGACATCTTTCTGAGCCTCTGGAGTTTAAAGGTAAAAATCTTGCATTTAAAGAAACAAAAGCAGAGAGACAAGCATGCACGGCGAGGAAAGCACCAGCTCCCTCTCCCCTGCGCCCTGCAGACTTGTTCCCATCAGCATCCACATACCGCTTGGGGCCCACCTGACCTCTTCACAGCTACCTGGGCTTAGAGCCCATCTTCTAGATGATCCGAGGCCAACCCGAGGGAGCAGGCAAAGGCCACCCATCTCTTCTTCTTCACGCCTCCCAACCCCCTTCCCGGCCTCCCAGCAACTGAAATGAAGGAGTGATGCCAAATAAGAGAGGGAAATCAGGGTGGAGGAGTGGTTTGCTAAATCTCCTTGTGGTGGCCAGGAAGAAGGATGGCACTGGGGCAGGGGTGAAGACAAGCTGAGAGGGGAGCTGGGGAGCCGCTGGGCCAGCTCAGGGCGGGGTGCCTTGGCGCGGCAAGTCCAGGCAAGGCCATTGTGTGTGTGTTTATTGTATAATTAGCTCCTCCCTGAATTCCTAAGACCATTTTCCCTACAAGCACATATTATTTTCTTTTTAATAGAGGAAAATTTGCACACAGCAAAATGCACATAAGTGTACGGCTGGGTGTATCTTGTCAAATGCAAACACGGGTGTAATCCACATCCCGATTGGGAGATAGAAGACTTCCATTACCCCAGAAAGTTCCTTAACGCTCCTTGCCAGCCAGTGCCTGCCTTCCCACCCACTCAAGCAACCACTGTTCTGTGTTCTATTACCATAAGTTAGTTTTGTCTATTCTAGAACTTCATATAAATGGAATCCTACAGATTGTACTCTTTCTGCCTGGCTTCTTTGTCTCAGCACAATATTTCTGTGATTTTCTGTTTGTTGTGGACATCAAGAGTTTATTCATTTTTATTGCTGAGTTGCATTTTGTTGTATGAATCTACCACAATTTTTTTATCTGTTGTACATTTGTTGGACATTTGGGTTGCTTCCAGTTTGGGGCAATTATGAATAAAGTCACTGTGCTCATTTTTGCCCAAATCTTTTGCAGATATATATTTTTTTATTTCCCTTGAGTAAATGCCTAGGAGTGGCACTGCTGTGTCATAGAGTGTATGTTTGTGTTTTTTGTTTGTTTGTTTGTTTGTTTGTTTTGCGGTATGCAGGCCTCTCACTGTTGTGGCCTCTCTTGTTGTGGAGCACAGGCTCCCGACACACAGGCCCAGCGGCCATGGCTCATGGTCCTAGCTGTTCCGCAGCATGTGGGATCTTCCCAGGCTGGGGCACGAACCCGTGTCCCCTGCATCGGCAGGCGGACTCTCAACCACTGCGCCACCAGGGAAGCCCTAGAGTGTATGTTTATTCCATGAGAAACTACCAAACTTTTCCAAAGTGGTTACACCATTTTACAGTTAATCAGCAGTGTGTGAGAGCTCTACAGTCTGCTTGTTCCATATTCTCACCAATGTTTAACATTGACTGTCTTTTAAATTTTAAGCCTTCTAGTGAGTTATTCTAGTGAGTACGTACACTTCGCCAAATATGGTTTTAATTTGCATTTCACTAGTACCTACTGACATTGATCACTTTTTCCTATGCTTGTTGATCATTCCAATGGCTTCCTTTGTATTTTTTCACTAGTTTTGCCCATATTTTATTGAGTTGTCTTCCTATTATTGATTTTTATGAGTTCCTTATATAGTCTAAACACTAATTCTTTTCCAGATATATATATATTGCAAAATCTTTTCTCCCAGTCTAGTTGCCACTTACTTATATTTTTTATTAACATGCAGTAAAATTGACTTCTGTTGATGTACAGTTCTATGACTATTAAAATACATATAGATTCATGTAACTACCACTACAATCAGGATATAACCATTCCATCGCCTCACAAAACTCTTTCACTGCTATCCATTGTGGTCACACATTCCCCACTCCTAACCTCTGGAAACCACTGATCTGTCCTCTGTCACTCTAATTTTTATCAAGGAGAGTGACATACAAATGGACTCATACAGTATATAACATTTTGAGGCTGACTTCTTTTACTCTACCTCTCTTTGAGATTTATCAAAGCTCCTATGTGTATCAATAGTTCACTCCTTTTTATTCCTGAGTAGAATTTTATTGTATCAATTAATTTTTAATGGTGTCTTTTGTAAACAGAAGCTTTTGATTTGGATCAAGTCTAATTTATCAATTTTTTCTATGTTACGGACTGAACTTTGTACACCCTATCCCCCCCACCCACAATTCATATGTTGAAGCCCTAACTCCCAATGTGATGGTATTTGGAAATGGGGCCTTTGGATGGTAATTAGGACTAGATGAAGTCATGAGGTTGGGCTCCTCATGATGGGATCAGTGCCCTTATAATAAGAGGAACAGACACACTCTCTCTCTCATCCATGTGAGAACACAGTGAAAAGAGAGCCATCTGCAAGCCAGGAAGAAGGCTCTCATCAGAACCTGACCATCCTGGCACCCTAATCTTGGACTTCCAACCTCCAGAACTATGAGACATAAACTTCTGTTTTTTAGGCCTCCCAGTCTATGGTATTTTGTTATGGCAGCCTGAGCTAAGACACTCAGGCTATGGTTTATGTTTTCTATATCATAACTAAGATATGTTTGACTACCCAAAGGTCAATGAGATATTATCTTATGCTTATTTCTAAGAACTTTATAGATTTTGATTTTATATTTAGAGCTAAAATCTACCACAAGTTAATTTTTGTGTGCGGTGTCAGGTAAGTTTTGGCTTTTTTTTTTTTTTTTCATTATGGCTATCCCTCTGTTTAGCATCATTTGCTGAAAGTATTGTCCTTTTCCTGTTGAATTGTTTTGCAGATTTTGTCAAAAATCAATTGTGTAAATCAATTTCTGGACTCTATTCCCTTCCCTAATCTATGTTTCTATTTTGCACCAATAGAAACCGTCTTGATTACTGTAATTTTACAGGCAGTCTTAAAATCAGGTAGTGTAGGTCATCCAAATTTGTTCTTCTTTAATATTGTGTTTTGTTATTCAAGGTCCTTCAGATTGCCATATAATTTTAGATTCAGCTTTTCAATTCAACAATAAAGTCTGCTGGGATTTTGCTTTGTATGGCATTGAATCAATTTTTGGATATAGGGGGTCTTAACAATATTGAATCTTCCAATTCATGAACATGGTATATCTCTTTAATACTTAGGTCTTCTTTAATTTCTCACAGCATTTTTTTTTGTACTTTTCAGTGTTGAAATCTTACACCTATTTCCTTACCTATTTTTATTTTATTATGAAGAGTATTTTAAAATTTCATTTTCCAATTGTTCCCTGAAAAAATACAAATGATTTTTCAATATTGACCGTGCCTCTAGTAACTTTGCTAAAGTAACTACTATTTCTAATTATTTATAGATTATTTGGGGAGTTCTACATGTATAATTCTGCATCTGTGAATAATGATAGCTGTATTTCTTCCTTTCTAAATTTGATGTCTTTTACTTCTTTTTCTCCTATTGCTCTCACTAGACTTTCCAGTATAATTTTGAATAGATGAAATAAGGAATAGCCTTTCTTTGTTCTTGATAGTAGGCAGAACTCTTTTTATTTTTTTAATTGGAATATAGTTGCTTTACACTGCTGTGTCAGTTTCTACTGTACAGCAAAGTGAATCAGCCATACATGCATATACATATATCCTTTTTCTGGGGGGGGGGGAATTTCCTTCCCATTTAGGCCACCATAGAGCACCAAGTAGAGTTCCCTGTGCTATACGATAGATTCTCATTAGTTATCTATTTTATACACAGTAGTGTATGGGAGAAGTTGAATTGGGAGGACTCTTTATCATATTAAGAAATGTCCTTTCTCAGTTGGCAAAGAGATTATTTTTAGGATTTTGTGCTGAAAACTGGCAAATGCATTTTCTGCATTTATCAAGATTATTATATGATATTTTTTCTTTTCTATTCTGGTAGTTCTGGTAAATTAGATTAATTTTGAGTGTTAAACCAATCTTGCATTCCTTGTAATGTCCTTGTTTGGCTGTGGTATTAGTATTAAGCTGGGTTCATCAAAACAACTGTGATATATTCCTTTCTTCCTCATTTTCTCATAGAGTTTATATAAGATTAGTATTATTTCTTTATTAAAATTTGATAAAATCTACCAGTGAATCAATCTGATACTTGGGTGCTATTGGTAGGAACGTTTTAATTCCAAATTCAACTTCTTTAACACATATATGGCTAATCAGCTTTTGTGCTTTGTTGTATTAATTTTGGTAATTTGTGTCCTTCAATGTATTTTTCAACTCCATCAAAACTGTCAAATTATATATACAAAATAGCTCATAGTACTACCTTATCTTTTTAATGTCTGTATGACATATGTCTAGGGATATCACCTGCTTTTTACTGACATTGGAAATTTGTGTTTTCTCTCTTCTGCTTTTAATTAGCCTAGTTAGGTATTTATCAATTTTATTAATCTTTTAAGGGAAGCTATTTTTTGTTTTATTTATTGCCTTTAGTGTTTGTTCATTTCTATTCACTGATGTCTTACCTTTATTATTCCCTTTCTTTTATTTATACACATTTAATTTATTTTGGTTTCCTTCAATTTTTAAGTTTGAATTTTGGTATTTTCAACTCTAATATAAGTATTTAAGGCAATACGTTTTCCTCTAAGTACTGCTTTAGCTGTATCCTATAAAATTTGATATGTTGTATTTTCACTATCATTTATTTTTAAATATTAAACATTTTCTATGTTTTTTCTTTTGACTTATATGTTATTGAAAAGCATGTAGTGTATTTCCAGATTTGTAAGAATTATCCCAACTTATTTTCTAGTTTAATTTCATGTGATTAAAGAAAATGCTCTATGATTTTAATCTTTTGAAATGTATGGAGACTTGTATTATTGTCCATTTTAAGTTCTACCTTGGTGAATATTTCAAGTGCACTAGGAAAAAATATGTATCATGAAGTTGTTGGATGTCATGTTCTGTGAATGTCAGCTAGGTCAAGTTGGTTAAAAGTGTTCATCAAATCTTCTGGTGTTATCAACTTGCTCTACCAATTACTGAGAGAGGAGTGTTGAAATCTTTCGCTATTATTGTGGATTTATCTTTTCTTTTTTGTTTTGTTTTTCCTTATGTTTGGAAACTTTGATACCTGGTCTGTATAATATATATATATAATATTTATATAGCTATTTTTCTTGATGAATTGCCCCATTTATCATTATTAAATAGTCTCTTTAACTCTGATAATACCCTTTCTTTTAAAATCTCTGTGTCTGAGAGTAATAGAGCCATGCTAGCTTTCTTATGCTTACTATCAGCATGATACATATTTCCCTATTCTTTTACTTTTCACCTGTCTCTTTACATTTTAAGTGTTTCTCTTGTAATGGCATATAGTTAGATCTTGCTTATTTACTGAGTCTGAAAATACCTTCCTTTAATTTGATTGAAGTTGGGGACAGCTGAGACAGCTGGAACTTACAAGGCAGGATACTGAGGAGGAAGTAACTTCACAGAGAAGGAGCCCAAGCAATCTGCATAGAAGTCTCCTTTAGTTTTTAGCTGAATACTAAGGATGTGTTCATACATGGTGTAACTTTGCAAGACCTTAAAAAAAAAAAAAACAGCTACAGGAGAGAATGTGAACTGAATGGAGATTTCATATGACATACAGAACTGAGAGTCATAGGAATTTTGGACAGCCAAGATGGAGAAACATCTGTAAACATTCCAGGTATTCAACTGGGACCCCATAAGGGCCATGTCTTTAGAGTAAGATATTTCAACTTCAGAATAAGGATTACTCCACTCCCATCCTAACAAAGATTAAAAGCAGGTCCTAACATGATCAAACTGATCTCCCAATAAATTAACTATTAACCAATCTCAATACTCTTTAGAGGAAGATGGCTCAATACATTCTCCAATACATAGCATTCATAATATCTAGCACACAATGAAAAAGTTATTATATACGCAAAGAAGAAGGAAAATTTGGCTTATAACCAGGAAAAAAAATACAGCTTTTCTACAGAAATAAACCCTAAGATAACACAGCTGTTGAATTTAGAAAACAAAGACTCTAAAGCAGCTATTATAAATATGTTTATGGACTTAAAGAAATTTTGGATATAATTAGTGAACAAATAGGAAACCTCATCAGAGAAATGAAAACTATAAAAAAGAATCAAGAAGAAATGTTAGAATAGAAAAACATAGTATTTGAAAGGAAAATTTCAGTGGATGGGATTAACAGCATATTGAAAAATGCAGAAGAAAAATCAGTAAATTTGAAGACAGGTCAGTAGAAGCTATTCCACCTGAGGCACTAAGAAAGAAAAAAATGAAAAAGTAATAGAGTTTCAGAGGCCTAAATAGTTTAATCAAATGGTTTAACATATGTATAACTGAGATATCAGATTGTAAGAAAGACTGGGATAGAAAAAAATCATGACTAAAGCATTTCCAAATTTAATGAACAGTATCCACCCAGAGATTAGAGAAATAGCATATCACAAACAGAGTAAACACAAAGAAAACTACACCTAGATACATCACAATCAAATTGCTGAAAATATTTATTTAAAAAAAAATCTTAGAAGATGGCGGAAGAGTAAGACGCGGAGATCACCTTCCTCCCCACAGATACACCAGAAATACAGCTACACGTGGAACAACTCCTACAGAACACCTACTGAACGCTGGCAGAAGACCCCAGACCTCCCAAAAGGCAAGAAACTCCCCACATACCTGGGTAGGGCAAAGCAGAGAGATTCCCGCACAGGGGAGGGGTGCCGAGCGGCACTCACCAGCCCGAGAGGCTTGTCTGCTCCCCCGCCGGGGCGGGCGGCGCTGGAGCTGAGGCTCGGGCTTCGGTCAGAGCACAGGGAGAGGACTGGGGCTGGCGGCGAGAACTCAGCCTGAAGGGGGCTAATGTGCCACAGCTAGCCGGGAGGGAATCCGGGAAAACTCTGGAGCTGCCGAAGAGGCAGGAGACTTTTTCTTCCCTCTTGGTTTCCTGGTGCGCGAGGAGAGGGGATTAAGAGCGCCGCGTAAAGGAGCTCCAGAGACGGGCGCGAGTCGCGGCTGAAAGCGCGGAGCCCAGAGACGGGCGTGGGACGCTGGGGCTGCTGCTGCCGCCGCCAAGAAGCCTGTGTGCGAGCGCAGGTCACTGTCCACACCGCCCTTCCGGGAGCCTGTGCAGCCTGCCACTGCCGGGGTCCCGGGATCCAGGGGCAGCTTCCCTGGGAGAACGCACGGCGCGCCTCGGGCTGGTGCAACGTCACGCCGACCTCTGCCGCTGCAGGCTCGACCCGCACTCCGTGCCCCTCCCTCCCGCCCGGCCTGAGTGAGCCAGAGTCCCCGAAGAGGCTGCTCCTTTAACCCTGTCCTGTCTGAGCAAAGAACAGACGCCCTCCGGCGACCTACACGCAGAGGCGGGGCCAAATCCAAAGCTGAGACCCAGGAGCTGTGAGAACAAAGAAGAGAAAGGGAAACCTCTCCCAGCAGCCTCAGAAGCAGCGGATTAAAGCTCCACAATCAACTTCATGTACCCTGCATCTGTGGAATACATGAATAGACAACAAATCATCCCAAATTGAGGAGCCAGGAGTCAGTGCTGTGCCTCTGAGGTGGGAGAGCGAACTTCAGGACACTGGTCCACAAGAGACCTCCCAGCTCCACATAATATCAAACGGCGAAAATCTTCCAGAGATCTCCATCTCAACACCAGCACCCAGCTTCACTCAACGACCAGCAAGCTACAGTGCTGGACACCCTATGCCAAACAACTAGCAAGACAGGAACACAACGCCACCCATTAGCAGAGAGGCTGCCTCAAATCATAAAAAGTCCGCAAACACCCCAAAACACACCACCAGACGTGGACCTGCCCACCAGAAAGACAAGATCCAGCCTCATTCACCAGAACACAGGCAGTAGTCCCCTCCACCAAGAAGCCTACACAACCCACTAAACCAACCTTAGCCACTGGGGACAGACACCAAAAACAACGGGAACTACGAACCTGCAGCCTGCAAAAAGGAGACCCCAAACACAGTAACATAAGCAAAATGAGAAGACAGAAAAACACACAGCAGGAGAAGGAGCAAGATAAAAACCCACCAGACCTAACAAATGAAGAGGTAATAGGCAGTCTATCTGAAAAAGAATTCAGAATAATGATGGTAAAGATGATCCAAAATCTTGGAAATAGAATAGACAAAATGCAAGAAACAGTTAACAAGGACCTAGAAGAACTAAAGATGAATCAAGCATCGATTAAAAACACAATACATGAAATAAAAAATACTCTAGATGGGATCAATAGCAGAATAACTGAGAGAGAAGAACGGATAAGTGAGGTGGAAGATAAAATAGTGGAAATAACTGCTGCACAGCAAAATAAAGAAAAAAGAATGAAAAGAACAGAGGACAGTCTCAGAGACCTCTGGGACAACATTAAATGCACCAACATTCGAATTATAGGGGTTCCAGAAGAAGAAGAGAAAAAGAAAGGGACTGAGAAAATATTTGAAGAGATTATAATTGAAAACTTCCCTAATATGGGAAAGGAAATAGTTAATCAAGTCCAGGAGGCACAGAGAGTCCCATACAGAATAAATCCAAGGAGAAATACACCAAGACACATATTAATCAAACTGTCAAAAATTAAACACAAAGAAATCATATTAAAAGCAGCAAGGCAAAAACAACAAATAACACACAAGGGAATCCCCATCAGGATAACAGCTGATCTCTCAGCAGAAACTCTACAAGCCAGAAGGGAGTGGCAGGACATACTTAAAGTGATGAAGGAGAAAAACCTGCAACCAAGATTACTCTACCCAGCAAGGATCTCATTCAGATTTGATGGAGAAATTAAAACCTTTACAGACAAGCAAAAGCTGAGAGAGTTCAGCACCACCAAACCAGCTTTACAACAAATGCTAAAGGAACTTCTCTAGGCAAGAAACACAACAGAAGGAATATACCTACAATAACGAACCCAAAGCAATTAAGGAAATGGGAATAGGAACATACATATCAATAATTACCTTAAATGTAAATGGACTAAATGCTCCCACCAAAAGACACAGACTGGCTGAATGGATACAAAAACAAGACCCATATATATGCTGTCTACAAGAGACCCACTTCAGACCTAGAGACACATACAGACTGAAAGTAAGGGGATGGAAAAAGATATTCCATGCAAATGGAAACCAAAAGAAAGCTGGAGTAGCAATTCTCATATCAGACAAAATAGACTTTAAAATAAAGACTACTAGAAGAGACAAAGAAGGACACTACATAATGATCAAGGGATCAATCCAAGAAGAAGATATAACAATTGTAAATATTTATGCACCAAACATAGGAGCACCTCAATACATAAGGGAAATATTAACAGCCATAAAAGGAGAAATCGACAGTAACACAATCATAGTAGGGGACTTTAACACCCCACTTTCACCAATGGACAGGTCATCCAAAATGAAAATAAATAAGGAAACACAAGCTTTAAATGATACATTAAACAAGATGGACTTAATTGATATTTATAGGACATTCCATCCAAAAACAACAGAATACACATTTTTCTCAAGTGCTCATGGAACATTCTCCAGGATAGATCATATCTTGGGTCACAAATCAAGCCTTGGTAAATTTAAGAAAATTGAAATTGTATCAAGTATCTTTTCCGACCACAATGCTATGAGACTAGATATCAATTACAGGAAAAGAGCTGTAAAACATACAAACACATGGAGGCTAAACAATACACTACTTAATAACGAAGTGATCACTGAAGAAATCAAAGAGGAAATTAAAAAATACCTAGAAACAAATGACAATGGAGACACGATGACCCAAAACCTATGGGATGCAGCAAAAGCAGTTCTAAGAGGGAAGTTTATGGCAATACAATCCCACCTTAAGAAACAGGAAATATCTCGAATAAACAACCTAACCTTGCACCTAAAGCAATTAGAGAAAGAAGAACAAAAACATCCCAAAGTTAGCAGAAGGAAAAAAAAAAAAAAAAAATCTTAAAAGCAGCCAAAGATGAAAGAACTTTTTACATACAAGAGAACAAAGATATATATGTATTGCTAATTTTTCATCAGAAACAATGGAACGACATATGTACAATGTTGAAATAAGAATAAATTAACTTAGAATCCTATATCCAGTGAAAATGTTCTTGGAAAATGAGGCCAGAATAAAGGTATATTCAGTAAGCCATTGCACCACCACTGCAGAAAAAATTGGCTGAAGGAAAATGGTAACAGATAGAAACCTAGTCTACATGAAAGAAGGAAAAGAGGAAAAAATGCAAATCTAAAGGACATTTCTCTATTTTTAAAGATTCTTTATAAACCATTTGACTGTTTAAATTAAAAATGATCACCAGGCTTCCCTGGTGGTGCAGTGGTTGAGAGACCACCTGCTGATGCAGGGGACACAGGTTCATGCCCCAGTACGTGGAAGATCCCACATGCCACGGAGCAGCTGGGCCCATGAGCCATGGCCACTGAGCCTGCACATCTGGAGCCTGTGCTCCGCAACGGGAGAGGCCACAACAGTGAGAGGCCCGCGTACTACAAAAAAAAAAAAAAAAAAAAAAAAAAAAAAAAAGATAATCATGTCTGACATAAATCACAGCAGCATTTGCATAGATCAGTCTCCCAAGGCAATAGAAATAAAAGCAAAAATAAGTAAATAGGACTTAATCAAACTTAGAAGCTTTTGCACAGCAAAGGAAATCATAAACAAAAAGAAAAAACAACCTATGGACTGGAAGATAATATTTGAAAATGATGCAACTGACAAGGGATCAATTTCCAAAATAAACAAACAGCTCATACAACTCAATAACAACAACAACAAAAAAAACCCAATCAAAAAATGGGCAGACATTTTGCATGGGGGTCCCCTTGCCCTATCGTTCCTATCACAGTATGCATGTCAGCTCAGTTCTCAGAGCTGCTATAACTGAAACATCGAGCTGCCACCAATTACAGTGGTGTAATGAAGTGCAATGGGCCAGTAATTATTCTACATTACCCTGATCAAGTAACATACAGTCTGTAGATATCACAGTGAGATCCCAGTGCTTGGTCAGAAAGGAAAAAAATGACCAAGGAGACCTTCAAGATGGTGGAAGAGTAAGATGTGGAGATCACCTTCCTCCCCACAAATACATCAGAAATACATCTACATGTGGAACAACTCCTACAGAACACCTACTGAACACTGGCAGAAGACGTCAGACTTCCCAAAAGGCAAGAAACTCCCCACATACCTGGTTAGGGCAAAAGAAAAAAGGAAAAACAGAGACAAAAGAATAGGGATGGGACCTGCATCACTGGGAGGGAGCTGTGAAGGAAGAAAAGTTTCCACACACTAGGAAGCCCCTTCACTGGCGGAGATGGTGGGGTGGTGGGGCGGAAGCTTCAGAGCCACGGAGGAGAGCACAGCAACAGGGGTGCAAAGGGAAAAGCGGAGAGATTCTGCAAAAAGGATCAGTGCTGACCAGCACTCACCGGCCTGAGAGGTTTGTCTGCTCACCCACCAGCTGGACGGATCGAGGCTGGGACCTGAGGCTCAGGCTTCGAAGGTCAGATCCTAGGGAGAGGACTGGGGTAGGCTGTGTGAACACAGCCTGAAGGGGGCTAGTGTGCCACAGCTAGCTGGGAGGGAATCCGGGAGAAAGCCTGGACCTGCCTAAGAGGTAAGAGACCATTGTTTCAGGTTGTGCAAGGAGAGGGGATTCAGAGCACCACCTAAATGAGCTCCAGAGATGGACATGAGCCGCGGCTATCAGTGTAGACACCAGAGACAGGCATGAAACACTAAGGCTGCTGCTGCAGCCACCAAGAAGCCTGTGTGTTAGCACAGGTCACTATCCACACTTCCCCTCCCAGGAGCCTGTGCAGCCCACCACTGCCAGGATCCTGTGATCCAACTTCCCTGGGAGAACACACAGCCCGCCTCAGGCTGTTGCAACATCAAGCTGGCCTCTGCCACTGCAGGATCACCCTGCATTCTGTACCCCTCCGTCCCCCTGGCCTCAGTGAGCCAAAGCCCCCTAGTCAGCTGCTACTTTAATCCAGTCCTGTCTGAGCAAAGAACAGACACCCTCAGGTGACCTACACACAGAGGCAGGGCCAAATCCAAAGCTGAACCCCAGGAGTTGTGTGAACAAAGAAGAGAAAGGGAAACCTCTCCCAGCAGCCTCAGAAGCAGCAGATTAAATCTCCACAATCAACTTGATGTACCCTGCATCTGTGGAATATGCGAATAGACAATGAATCATCCCAAAATTGAGGTGCTGGACTTTGAGAGCACCGATATATATATATTTTTTCCTTTATCTCTTTTTCCGTGCGGCTGACAGGGTCTTGGTGCTCTGGCCACGTGTCAGGCCTGTGCCTCTGAGGTAGGAGAGCCAAGTTCAAGACATTGGTCCACCAGAGACCTCTTGGCTCCACATAATATCAAACGTTGAAAGCTCTTCCAGAGATCTCCATCTAACAGTAAGACCCATCTCCATTCAACGACCAGCAAGCTACAGTGCTATACACCCTATGCCAAACAACTAGCAAAAGAGGAGCATACCCCGACATATTAGGAGAGAGACTACCTAAAATCATACTAAGGTCACAGACAACCCAAACACACTACTGGACATGGACCTTCCCACTGGAAAGACAAGATCCAGGCTTATCCACAAGAACACAGGCACTAGTCCCCTCCACCAGGAAGCCTACACAACCCACTGAACCAAACTTAGCCACTGGGGGCAGACACCAAAAACAATAGGAACTATGAACGTGCAGCCTGTGAAAAGGAGACCCCAAATGCAGTAAGTTAAGCAAAATGAGAAGACAGAGAAATACACAGCAGATGAAGGAGCAAAGTAAAAACCCAACAGACCAAACAAATGAAGAGGAAATAGGAAGTCTACCTGAAAAATAATTCAGAGTAATGATAGTAAAGACAATCGAAAATCTTGGATATAGAATGGAGAAAATACAAGAAAACTTTAACAAGAATCTAGAAGAACTAAAGAGCAAACAAAAAATGATGAACAACAAAATAAGTGAAATTAAAAATTCTCTAGAAGGAATCAATAGCAGAATAACTGAGGCAGAAGAACGGATAAGTGACCTGGAAGATAAAATAGTGGAAATAACTACTGCAGAACAGAATAAAGAAAAAACAATGAAAGGAATTGAGGACTGTCTCAGAGACCTCTGGGACAACATTAAATGCACCAACATTCAAATTATAAGGGTCTCAGAAGAAGAAGAGAAAAAGAAAGGGACTGAGAAAATATTTGAAGAGTTTACAGTTGAAAACTTCCCTAATATGGGAAAAGAAATAGTTAATCAAGTCCAGGAAATGCAGAGTCCAGTAAAGGATAAATCAAAGGAGAAACACACGAAGACACAAATTAATCAAACTATCAAAAATTAAATACAAAGAAAAAATATTAAAAGCAGCAAGGGAAAAACAACAAATAACATACTAGGGAATCCCCATAAGGTTAACAGCTGATCTTTCAGCAGAAACTCTGCAAGCCAGAAGGGAGTGGCAGGACATAATTAAAGTGATGAAGGAGAAAAACCTACAACCAAGATTACTCTGCCCAGAAAGGATCTCATTCAGATTGGGTGGAGAAATTAAAACCTTTACAGACAAGCAAAAGCTAAGAGAATTCAGCACCACCAAACCAGCTTTACAACAAATGCTAAAGGAACTTTTCTAGGAAAGAAACACAAGAGGAAGAAAAGACCTATAATAACAAACCCAAAACAATTAAGAAAATGGTAATAGGAACATACATATCGCTCCTTACCTTAAATGTAAATGGATTAAATGCTCCAACCAAAAGACATAGACTGGCTGAATGGATACAAAAACAAGACCCATATATATGCTGTCTACAAAGGATGCACTTCAAACCTAGGGACACATACAGACTGAAAGTGTGGGGATGGAAAAAGACATTCCATGCAAATGGAAATCAAAAGAAAGTCAGAGTAGCAATTCTCATATCAGACAAAAGAGACTTTAAAATAAAGACTATTACAAGAGACAAAGACACTATAAAACGATCAAGGGATCAATCCAAGAAGTAGATATAAGAATTGTAGATATTTATGCACCCAACATAGGAGCACCTCAATACATAAGGCAAATGCTGACAGCCATAAAAGGGGAAGTCAACAATAACACAATCATAGTAGGGGACATTAACACCCTACTTTCACCAATGGACAGATCATCCAAATGAGAATAAATAAGGAAACACAAGCTTTAAATTATACATTAAACAAGATGGACTTAATTGATATACATAGGACATTCCATCCAAAAACAACAGAATACACTTTCTTCTCAAGTTCTCATGGAACATTCTTCAGGATAGATCATATCTTGGGCCACAAATCAAGCCTTAGTAAATTTAAGAAATTTGAAATTGTATCAAGCATCTTTTCTGACCACAACTCTATGGGACTAGATATCAATTACAGGAAAAAAATCTTTAAAAATACAAACACATGGAGGCTAAACAATACACTACTTTTTAACCAAGAAATCACTGAATAAATCAAAGAGGAAATAAAAAAAATACCTAGAAACAAATGACAATCAAAACACGATGACCCAAAACCTATGGGATCCAGCAAAATTAGTTCTAAGAGGGAAGTTTATAGCAATACAATCCTACCTCAAGAAACAAAAACATTTCAAATAAACACCCTAAACTTACACCTAAAGCAACTACAGAAAGAAGAACAAAAAACCCCCAAAGTTAGCAGAAGGAAAGAAATCATAAAGATCAGATCAGAAATAAAGGAAAAATAAATGAAGGAAATGATAGCAAAGATCAATAAAACTAAAAGCTGGTTCTTTGAGAAAGTAAACAAAATGGATAAACCATTAGCCAGACTCATCAAGAAAAAAAGGGAAAAGACTCAAATCAATAGAATTAGAAATGAAAAAGGAGAAGTAACAACTGACACTGCAGAAATACAAAGGATCATGAGAGATTACTACAAGCAACTATATGCCAATAAAATGGTCAACCTGGAAGAAATGGACAAATTCTTACAAAAGCACAACCTTCCGAGACTGAACCAGGAAGAAATAGAAAATATAAACAGACCAATCACATGCACTGAAATTGAGACTGTGATTTAAAATCTTCCAACAAACAAAAGCCCAGGACCAGATGGCTTCAAGGCGAATTCCATCAAACATTTAGAGAAGAGCTAACACCTATCCTTCTCAAACTCTTCCAAAATATAGCAGAGGGAGGAACACTCCCAAACTCATTCTACGAGGCCAGCATCACCCTGATAACAAAACCAGACAAGGATGTCACAAAGAAAGAAAACTACAGGCCAATATCACTGATGAATATAGATGCAAAAATCCTCAACAAAATACTAGCAAACAGAATCCAACAGCACATTAAAAGGATCATACACCATGATCAAGTGGGGTTTATTCCAGGAATGAAAGGATTCTTCAATATACGTAAATCAATCAATGTGATACACCATATTAACAAATTGAAGGAGAAAAACCATATGATCATCTCAATAGATGCAGAGAAAGCTTTCAACAAAATTCAACACCCATTTATGATAGAAACCTTGCAGAAAGTAGGCATAGAGGGAACTTTCCTCAACATAATAAAGGCCATATATGACAAACCCACAGCCAACATTGTCCTCAATGGTGAAAAACTGAAACCATTTCCACTAAGATCAGGAACAAGACAAGGCTGCCCACTCTCACCACTCTTATTCAACCTAGTTTTGGAAGTTTTAGCCACAGCAATCAGAGAAGAAAAGGAAATAAAAGGAATCCAAATTGGAATAGAGGAAGTAAAGCTGTCACTGTTTGCAGATGACATGATACTATACATAGAGAATCCTAAAGATGCTACCAGAAAACTACTAGAGCTAATCAATGAATTTGGTAAAGTACCAGGATACAAAATTAATGCACAGAAATCTTGGGCATTCCTGTACACTAATGATGAAAAATCTGAAAATGAAATCAAGAAAACACTCCCATTTACCATTGCAACAAAAAGAATAAAATATCTAGGAATAAATCTACCTAAGGAGACAAAAGACCTGTATGCAGAAAATTATAAGACACTGATGAAAGAAATTAAAGATGATACAAATAGATGGAGAGATATACCATGCTCCTGGATTGGAAGAATCAATATTGTGAAAATGACTCTACTACCCAAAGCAATCTACAGATTCAATGCAATCCCTATCAAACTACCATTGGCATTTTTCACAGAACTAGAACAAAAAATTTCAAAATTTGTTTGGAAAAACAAAAGACCCCGAATAGCCAAAGCAATCTTGAGAACGAAAAACGGAGCTGGAGGAATCAGGATCCCTGACTTCAGACTATACTACAAAGCTACAATAATCAAGACAGTGTGGTACTGGCACAAAAACAGAAAGATAGATCAATGGAACAGGATAGAAAGCCCAGAGATAAACCCACGCACATATGGCCAACTTATCTTTGATAAAGGAGGCAGGAATGTACAGTGGAGAAAGGACAGCCTCTTCAATAAGTGGTGCTGGGAAAACTGGACAGGGACATGTAAAAGTATGAGATTAGATCATTCCCTAACACCATACACAAAAATAAGCTCAAAATGGATTAAAGACCTAAATGTAAGGCCAGAAACTATCAAACTCTTAGAGGAAAACATAGGCAGAACACTCTATGACATAAATCACAGCAAGATCCTTTTGGACCCACCTCCTAGAGAAATGGAAATAAAAACAAAGATAAACAAATGGGACCTAATGAAACTTCAAAGCTTTTGCACAGCAAAGGAAACCATAAACAAGACCAAAAGGCAACCCTCAGAATGGGAGAAAATATTTGCAAATGAAGCAACTGACAAAGGATTAATCTCCAAAATTTATAAGCAGCTCATGCAGCTCAATAGCAAAAAAACAAACAACCCAATCCAAAAATGGGCCAAAGACTTAAATAGGCATTTCTCCAAAGAAGATATACAGACTGCCAACAAACACATGAAAGAATGCTCAACATCATTAATCATTAGAGAAATGCAAATCAAAACTACAATGAGATATCATCTCACACCAGTCAGAATGGCCATCATCAAGAAATCTAGCAACAATAAACGCTGGAGAGGGTGTGGAGAAAAGGGAACACCCTTGCACTGCTGGTGGGAATGTGAATTGGTACAGCCACTATGGAGAACAGTATGGAGGTTCCTTAAAAAACTAAAAATAGAACTACCATATGACCCATCAATCCCACTACTAGGCATATACCCTGAGAAAACCATAATTCAAAAAGAGACATGTACCAAAATGTTCATTGCAGCTCTATTCACAATAGCCCGGAGCTGGAAACAACCTAAGTGTCCATCATCAGATGAATGGATAAAGAAGATGTGGCACATATATACAATGGAATATTACTCAGCCATAAAAAGAAATGAAACTGAGCTATTTATAATGAGGTGGATAGACCTAGAGTCTGTCATACAGAGTGAAGTAAGTCAGAAAGAGAAAGACAAATACTGTATGCTAACACATATATATGGAATTAAAAAAAAAATGTCATGAAGAACCTAGGGGTAAAACGGGAATAAAGACACAGACCTACTTGAGAATGGACTTGAGGATATGGGAAGGGGGAAGGGTAAGCTGTGACAAAGTGAAAGAGAGGCATGGACATATATACACTACCAAACGTAAGGTAGATAGATAGTGGGAAGTAGCCGCAGAGCACAGGGAGATCAGCTCGGTGCTTTGTGACTGCCTGGAGGGGTGGGATGGGGAGGGTGGGAGGGAGGGAGATGCATGAGGGAAGGGATGTGGGAACAGATGTATATGTATGACTGATTCACTTTGTTATAAAGCAGAAACTAATTTTAAAAAATGTAAAAAAAAAGTACATTAACGGGGAGACGCAAGAGGGAAGAGATATGGGGACATATGTATATGTATAACTGATTCACTTTGTTGTAAAGCAGAAAATAACACACCATTGTAAAGCAATTATACTCCAATAAAGATGTTAAAAATGAATGAATGAATAAATAAATAAATAAATAAATAAATAAATAAATAAATAAAAACTAGAATTAGAAATGAAAAAGGAGAAGTAACAACTGACACTGCAGAAATACAAAGGATCATGAGAGATTACTACAAGCAACTATATGCCAATAAAATGGTCAACCTGGAAGAAATGGACAAATTCTTACAAAAGCACAACCTTCCGAGACTGAACCAGGAAGAAATAGAAAATATAAACAGACCAATCACATGCACTGAAATTGAGACTGTGATTAAAAATCTTCCAACAAACAAAAGCCCAGGACCAGATGGCTTCACAGGCGAATTCTATCAAGCATTTAGAGAAGAGCTAACACCTATCCTTCTCAAACTCTTCCAAAATATAGCAGAGGGAGGAACACTCCCAAACTCATTCTACGAGGCCACCATCACCTTGATACCAAAACCAGACAAGGATGTCACAAAGAAAGAAAACTACAGGCCAATATCACTGATGAACATAGATGCAAAAATCCTCAACAAAATACTAGCAAACAGAATCCAACAGCACATTAAAAGGATCATACACCATGATCAAGTGGGGTTTATTCCAGGAATGCAAGGATTCTTCAATATACACAAATCAATGTGATACACCATATTAACAAATTGAAGGATAAAAACCATATGATAATCTCAATAAAAGCAGAAAAAGCTTTTGACAAAATTCAACACCCATTTATGATAAAAACCTTCCAGAAAGTAGTCACAGAGGGAACTTACCTCAACATAATAAAGGCCATATATGACAAACCCACAGCCAACATTGTCCTCAATGGTGAAAAACTGAAACCATTTCCACTAAGATCAGGAACAAGACATGGTTGCCCACTCTCACCACTATTATTCAACCTAGTTTTGGAAGTTTTAGCCACAGCAATCAGAGAAGAAAAAGAAATAAAAGTAATCCAAATCAGAAAAGGAGAAATAAAGCTGTCACTGTTTGCAGATGAAATGATACTATACATAGAGAATCCTAAAGATGCTACCAGAAAACTACTAGAGCTAATCAATGAATTTGGTAAAGTACCAGGATACAAAATTAATGAATAGAAATCTCTTGCACTCCTATACACTAATGATGAAAAATCTGAAAGAGAAATTAAGGAAACACTCCCATTTACCATTGCAAATAAAGAATAAAATACCAGGAATAAACCTACTGAAGGAGACAAAAGACCTGTATGCAGAAAACTATAAGAAATTAAAGATGAAAGAAATTAAAGATGATGCAAACAGATGGAGAGATATGCCATGTTCTTCGATTGGAAGAATCAACATTGTGGAAATGACTTTACTACCCAAAGCAATCTACAGATTCAATGCAATCCTTATCAAACTACCAATGGCATTTTTCACAGAACTAGAACAAAAAATTTCACAATTTGTATGGAAACACAAAAGACCTTGAAGAGCCAAAGCAATCTTGAGAAAGAAAAACAGAGCTGTAGGAATCAGGCTCCCTGACTTCAGACTATACTACAAAGCTATAGTAACCAAGGCAGTATGGTTCTGGCAGAAAAACAGAAATATAGATCAATGGAACAGTACAGAAAGCCCAGAGACAAACTCATGCACCTATGGTCACCTTATTTTTGATAAAGGAGGCAAGAATATACAATGGAGAAAAGACAAGCTCTTCAATAAGTGGTGCTGGGAAACCTGGACAGCTTCATGTAAAAGAATGAAATTAGAACACTCCCTAACACCACACACAAAAATAAACTCTAAATGGATTAAAGACCTAAATGTAAGGCCAGACACTATAAAATTCTTAGAGGAAAACATAAGCAGAACACTCTATGACATAACTCAGGGGAAGATCCTTTTTGACCCACCTCCTAAAGAAATGGAAATAACAACAAAAATTAAAAAATGGGACCTAATGAAACTTAAAAGCTTTTGCACAGCAAAGGAAACCATAAACAAGATGAAAAGGCAACCCTCAGAATGGGAGAAAATATTTGCAAATGAAGCAACTGACAAAGGATTAATCTCCAAAATTTACAAGCAGCTCATGCAGCTCAATATCAAAAAAACAAACAACCAAATCCAAAAATGGGCAGAAGTCCTAAATAGACATTTCTCCAAAGAAGATATACAGATTGCCAACAAACACATGAAAGAATTCTCAACATCGCTAATCATTAGAGAAATGCAAATCAAAACTACAGTGAAGTATCACCTCACACCAGTCAGAATGGCCATCATCAAAAAATCTACAAACAATAAATGCTGGAGAGGGTGTGGAGAAAAGGGAACCCTCTTGCACTGTTGGTGGGAATGTAAATTGATACAGCCACTATGGAGAACAGTATGGAGGTTCCTTAAAACACTAAAAACAGAACTACCATACGACCCAGCAATCCCACTACTAGGCATATACCCTGAGAAAACCATAATTGAAAAAGAGTCATGTACCACAATGTTCCCTGCACCTCTATTTACTATAGCCGGGACATGGAAGCAACCTAAGTGTCCATCGACAGATGCATGGATAAAGAAGATGTGGCACATATATACAATGGACTATTACTCAGACATAAAAAGAAATGAAATTGAGTCATTTGTAGTGAGGTGGATGGACCTAAAGTCTGTCATACAGAGTGAAGTAAGTCAGAAAGAGAAAAACAAACACCGTATGTTAACACATATATATGGAATCTAAAAAAAAAAAAAAAAAGATTCTGAAGAACCTAGGAGAAGGACAGGAATAAAGACGCTGACAGAGAATGGACTTGAGGAAGGGGGACGGCTAAGCTGGGATGAAGTGAGAGAGTGACATGGACATATATACACTACCAAATGTAAAACATAGCTAGTGGGAAGCAGCTGCATAGCACAGGGAGATCAGCTCGGTGCTTTGTGATCACCTAGAGGGGTGGGATAGGGAGGGTGGGAGGGAGATGCAAGAGGTAGAGGATATGGGGATATATGTATATGTATAGCTGATTCACTTTGTTATAAAGTAGAAATTAACACACTATTATAAAGAAATTATACTCCAATAAAAATGTTAAAAGAAAAGATGGGCAGAAAACCCAAATAGACATTTCTCCAGCAAAGACACACAAATGGCCAATAGTCCCATGAAAAGATGCTCAACTTCGCTATTTATTAGAGAAATGCAAATCAAAACTGCAATGAGGTATCACCTCATACCAGTAAGAATGGCCATCATTAAAGAGTCCACAAATACTAAATGCTTGGGAGGGTGTGAAGAAAAAGGAACCCTCTTACACTCTTGGTTGGAATGTAAATTGGTGCAGCCACTATGGAAAATACCATGATGGTTCCTTAAAAAACTAAAAATAGAGTTGCTATATGATCCACGAATCCCACTTCTGAGCATATATCCAGAGAAAACTCTAATTTGAAAAGATACATGCACTCCAGTGTTCACAGCAGCACTATTTACAATAGCCAAGACATGGGAAGCATCCTAAATATCTATCAACAGATGAGTGGATAAAGTTGTGGTATATATATACAACGGAATACTACTCAGACATAAAAGAGCATGATTTAATGTCATTTCTAGTAATGTGGATGGACCTAGAGATTATCATACTAAATGAAGTAAGTCAGAGAAAGACATGTGTGATCTAAAATAGGATACAAATGAACTTATTTACAAAACAGAAACAGACTCACAGGCATAGAAAGCAAACTTATAGTTACCAAATGGGAAGTGGGGGGGGGGAATAAATTAGGGGTTTGGGATTAGCAGATATAAACTACTATATATAAAATAGATAAACAACAAGGTCCTACTGTATAGCACAGGGAACTATATTAAATATCCTATAATAAACCATAATGGGAAAGAATATGAAAAAGAATTCAGTAATATATGTATGTTACTGAATCACTTTGCTATATACCAGAAAGTAACACAACATGATAAATCAACGATTAAAAGAAAGATATAATAACAATGCATTGGGTTTATAACATACAAAAGTGAAATATACGATAACCTTAGCACAAAAGAGAGGTGAATAGGAGTGTACTATTGGAAGGTTCTTCATTATATGTAAAGTGGACAAATATTACTTCAAGGTAGAATGTGATAAGCTAAGGATGCATAATATCCTTAAATTAACCTCTAAAATAATAAAAGAAGTATAGCTTAAAAGCCAATAGAGGAGATAAAATAAATACAGTATACTCAATTAAACCTAAAGAGGAAAGGAAACAAACAAAAAAGGAACAAACAACAAATGGCACATTTAGAAAAAGAACAATGATTAATTCTCCTAAAGTATGGCTTGACATGTAGAACTCAACTGCACCCCTGTGATGTTTGCAAAGGTTTAAGTCCCTCCCTCAGTAGAAACTGGGGAAATGTGGCGTTAACCTCCAATGTGTGTAAACAGTTGCTTCATAAATTTCCTTCAGTTTTACAGTTGTTTCCGGTGGGAAGATAAGTCCAATGCCCTTGATTCCATCATGGTCAGGCCTGAATGTTAATTCATATGATCTTGTAGTTAATGCAGTACTTTCCTGTTCTTCTTCACTACGTTTATTTATAAATATCTTATTCATGAAAAATATAGCATTTTTGTATTAAAGTTATGTAGTAGTTTCCTATATTTTAGAAATAAAATGTATTTCTAAATATATACATTATTATATACATTATTATAAATATATAATATTACTATATTGTATATAAACAGATAATAAATATATAAATAGATAATATGTTATGGAAATAGAATCTATTTCTCCTTTTTATCATCCAACATTGGTTTTGGCCCCAACTTAATTCATTCTCATTATTGCATGGTATTCCACCATCCATATAAGCCACACTCTATTTATCCATTTTTCTGTCAATAGAGACCAAGCCAACTCTTTGTTGACATAAACAACACTGCAGTGAAAATCAGGAGATACGTCTCTGGGACATATGAAAATGGTACACTTCCTTCAATTGTATTTAGTAGGTTGACATAACAGTTTTTAGGAGTTTGATGAAAATATAGTGGAGAAATCAAAGCCAGCAAGATAAGCCACACAATTTGATTCTGAAAATCTACATTTTAATAGAAAAAAATTTTTTAAGGAATAGATAAGTTATAACCTAAAGAAGCAGTCTACACAGCTGGGACATCTTGTCTTAGGTCTAATCTTCTCTGACAAGGGCTTAACATCTGTGGATAAACTCAGCAATAGCTAACGCGAGCCACAGTATGTGTCCACTGCTGTCTTTAACCCGTCAGCTTCTAGAAAGAGGACCAAGCACAATGTGTGACTCTTCCCCCAGCCCAGCCTGGCCAGCCTTCCCCTCTCATGGACTTCCTCTTCTTTCTCTGGATGGCCATGATTAAGGTTTTTTTTTTTTTTTTTTTTAGTTGGAAACTACTTCTTTTAAAACAAATTACACTATTAAATGTTGAAAGCACTGAAATCCATTTTTAATGGAAAAAACATCTAATGCCATTTCTTCTAAATATAAAAACCAATATGATCTTTGAGAAAAAGTAGAAAAAAAGATAAGCTAATGTAGAACATTTTACAAATTTACAAAAAGAAATTTAGAAATGAGAAATAACAATATCACAATATCATATAGTATCTTCCAGGAAATACATAGATAAATAGATAGATGAAAGATAGGTAGATAGAAAGAAAATTGATAGGTAAGTAGCTAGATAGATAGATAGAAAGGAATATTATTTAAAAAGAACATTATTCCATTTTAATTTTACTGTATTTTCTGTTTCGTGACTTTTTTCATTAACACTTTTTCATAAACATTTTCCCATTTAAAAAACAACTGCTCCTCTGCATTTAATAGCCAAAGAGTATTCCACCGTTTGTGCATGCCATGCTTTTGTATCAACTCTATCATTATTGGACTGTTAGATAAATTCCAATTTTTCTTGTGTTAGATATGACACTGAGATGCCTGTTATTGTGCTAGACATTTGTTAACATGTATGTTAATATTCCTAGGATAAATTCTCAGGTTCAGAATTGTTGGCTCAAATATATATATATATATATATATATATATATATATATATATATATATATATATATATATATATATATTTATAGCAAATATATATATATATTTGCTAGAACAGAGGTATATATATATATATATATATATATATATACCTCTGTTCTAGCAAATGCCATCCCTGCCAGCATTTTCTCACAATTACCCCAACCAAGGGTAGACTGTTTTTTGTCATTTTTCTTTTTAATCTTTGGAAGTTTTGAGACAGAATGTTGACTTATTGATGCTGTAGCACGCATTGCTTAATTGATAGTAAAATGGAATGCTTTTCCCAGCTGACTGGCTGTTCATGCCTCTGTTCGAATTCATCTTTCCTGCCCTTTGCAGGATTGGAAGGCATGCTCCGTGCCTTGCCTGGTGCCCTGCAGGGGCTGCATGGTGCACTTGTGTCTCCTCTCCTCAACAGGTCACAACCTACTCAGGGTGAGACAGGACCCTTCCCTCCCCAGGACCCCAGGAGTCAGCCCGACCCCTCAGGGACCAAGTGAGCACTTACCACACGAAGGAGTTGACATGCGGGTCTGAAGAGCTGGGTGGTGTGGATTCTGTCATGCCGTGGCTGTGAGGATGCTTTGAAGATGGAATTTGGGATACTTTGAGTTCTCAGGAGGACTATAGCCCTTCCTGGGCTCTGCAGTTTTGTCCTGTGAGGGTTAGGAGGTGGGCCAGTGATGCAGGGTCCCTGAGAGCTTTCTGGTCTCTTCCTTGGGTTGCTCCTGGACACAGCTGCCCTTTCACAGCTATGACTTACTCTCTGCGCTTCACCAAGACTGAAGCTGACCTTCCCATGGACTTCCTGGGAAGTCCAGTATTGAGAAGGCATGATTCCCCAGGCTTTGTGCTAGGTGCTTTATCCTTGCCATTTCATGTAATTCTCACAATCAGCCTATGATACAGGCATTGACAAGGTTTGCCATTTACAGGTGTGAGAACCGAGGCACAGAAAGTTTTAGGGACTCTGCACTAGTGAGTAGAAGTTTCCTCTCTTGTCCCCCTTGTCTCTGCTCTGGACTCAGCTCACCCTGTCTCTGCATTCACTCTAAGCCGCCTCTGCTTCCCCCATCCTTGATGCATCTCTCTTTTCCCGAAGGGCCATAGATGTCCCCTGGAACTCAGGTCGGGTATACCCAAGGAGCCCTTCTGACCGGGGCTTGGACCCCAGCAGCTCTCCTTCCTTCCTGCCACCGAGCAGCTCGCGCTGAGCCTGCCACCCCGGCGAGCAGCATGTGGCTACGAGCGCCAACCCGTAGTCTGCCATGTGTTTCCAATCTATCGCTACCCAGCCCAAAGAGAGGAACGACTGCCAGACCCTCCATCTGGGGCAGACTCAACCCAAACAGAGGCTCCTGGGCCCCCAGCCTGGGCCCCTCCTCCCACCTGGCTGCCAACTCCCCCCAGCTCCTTAGCGCTTTGAATCCAACTCCGCTGTCTCAGGCTTAGCTGATAAAAACTAGGCTGCCTTTCCAAAAATATTTCTGGACAGTCAAACTAGGAGCTCTTCAGTTTGGAAATTCAGATGGCTGTAAAGACACATCTAGGGCTAAGTTTTATTTTTATTGTGGGGAAACTCTGGAGAGATGGACGGACGGACGGATGGATGGATGGATGGATGGATGGATGGATTTTCCTCACTGAACAAGTACCAATATTGGCAGAAGCAAGGCAGGTGGCACCAAAAATGCATTTTATTTGGAGAGGAAAGCGGGTTTTTGCAAGGGCAAGGGCAGGCCTTATAATCTTTGGAGGTCTACCTTCACCATTCAGAGGCTGGCATTGAGCCCGTCAACTTTCTTATATGCCCTTCTCTCTGGAGGATATGGGGAGTTGATAAAGATTTAGAATGCAGCAAGAGTATTTCAAGCGACTCTTTAAAAATAGCTTTCCAAAAAAATCATTTGATAATAGTAGACATAAACTCAGTAATAGGAAGGAATCTCTCTTTGCCATTTATTCATGCAAAATCTTCAACTATCAATTAGTATTTATTTATTACAGAAAAAATGGTTATGGAGTGAGAGAATCCCACCTGTCTTTGGACAATATTTTTAAAGGAAAAGACACCTTCATGTTTTTTGGGATTCAAAGGTCTGGAAGCAGGTGAGTTGTTCAGAGGACCCCTGAGCTCTGTTCCAACTTTCTGGTGCTACGGAAGAAATTGTATGGGGGGAGTGTTCTAGATTTCCTTTTAAAAAATATTTTTCTCTTTGAAACATTTAGTAACACCAGTTTTCTTCCAAAATTACAGGACTTTTCCTTTAAGACTAGTAGGGAAAGAGCAGAAAAAAGTTAAATCTAAAAAGCTCCAAATATAAGCTGGGAGCCGACGAGAGACCATTATTGCCAGTGCCTGTCGTCAGCCATAGAATCATTAACATGAAATGCCTTTTGATGAATGCGTGGAAAAAAAAAGTGATTATATATTAAAGTATAAAAGTCTCTTCCTGCATTATTTAAATTACTTTACAATGCTGATTAAAATAACAGAACATTATAGCTTGCTTAGCTAAACATTATATTTCCAAATTCATTTCCAATTGTTTCCCTTCAATTTGAACAATTTTTGAGCAATTTTATTGCTATTCATACATGCTTGATTTTTTTTATTAGAAATCAAAGTACACACATTTTTATCGATGTTGCAAAGTGCTGCAAAGCTTAACTCTTTTTACGCCATTCAGAACCTTCAAATCACAGGGAGAGGCAGCCTTTTTTCTCTCTTCATCCAAGGGCTTCCCTTTGACAGAAGATGTTTAGAAGACATCAAAGCAGAATGGCATTAGAGATCATTAGAACAAGTTCTCAATTTACATAAAGAGAATCTGAGACTCACAGAGGACAACCAATTTGTCCAACATCACAACGGAATGTTGTGATAAATCCACAAATTGAGCCATGTCTCCTGTTCACCATCTGACTCCTAAAAATCTGACCCTCACCAAGTCCCCAAGAAAAAATGGATTGGCCAAATGGATGGAGGAATTTCTGAGGAAATTGTTCTCAAGGTCTCAGATACCTAGCACTTATCCACGCTACAGTTTAGTGCCAAGGTGGAGGAAACTATCAGTTGACCGATGCTCCAGCAATGTGTGGACAAAGCACACAGATCTATAAAACAGTACAAATGTGTGACAACCTATCTTGAACCTCAGTAAGCCACGGCATAGCCTTGTGCATGACCCAGGACAAGTTTCTTGGTCTAAAACATAACCCTGAGTTGAGTGAATGACCACACTTGCTGATTACAGAAACTCTCTTCACCCTCCTCACCACTGTACCTCCACCACCACACACAGAGAAGATGCTCGGGAGCTCTCCACTAGATGAACGAATGAATGGCCATCCCTCTATCATGTTGGGTTCTTGGGTTTCAAGCAACAGGAATTGACTCTGTCTATGTGAGGAGGATTTGTGTCACTTAGGGAATAAAAGCTAGGCTGAGCAACGAATCTTGGAAAGGATGAGGGCTAAGCAGCCCCAGGATCCAGATTGTAGGACTTAATGTTGCCCGGATGAACCAGATCCAATCGTTTTCCATCTCTGTCTCCCTTCTCTCAACATTCAGACTTGAGGGAAAGAGAATCAGGTTGGCCCAGCTTGTATCACATGCCTATCGCTAGGCAAGGAAGGGCTTGAATGTAGTCCAGTAAGTCCACATAGATGGAAAGGGGTGGGTATGCAGGAAAATCAATGTGTTATTACCAGGAAAAAAAAAAAAAAAAACTCTGAGCAGACAAAAACAACATGTGTCTTCTATATCCTCTGCAGTCTTCTGCAGAATTAGGATAGTAATATATAACTTGCAGAGTTGGTTTGGGAATTGAAAATAGCCATAACACTCTGCCTGGCATATGGGACGCACACCTCACATGGGGTCTGTGGTGGCTGGTTTTATGTAGGGACAGTGAGGACACAGCCTACAGCAAGGCACGGCTCTCTCCATGCTAGAGCTCAATCTGTGACCATGGTAGGCTCTCTCCCAGTGACGTCTGACAACACACAGCTTTGTGTGCAGCCCTTATGCACTGTTGCTACCTTCATCAAACCATTTATTCAATACGGGCCAAATTCAAGTTGTTGAAGGCCCAAGGCATGCTGGGATTTTAAGATGATAGGGGTTAGAGTCAGGTGCAGCTGAGGCTAGGGGAACCAACATGGGAATGGGGGAAGAGGCAGTGCAGCCGAAGGTAGCAGGGTGGTCAGGACCCTGATGCCCAGAGTGCTGTGAACACAATGCTGTGGCTGGGAACACAAAGACAGACACCCAGCTTGCCAGATGCTGAGTCCAAGGCCACCGGCAGATTTTCTGGCAGAGTTCAAATGAACTCAGGAACCCAGAGGCAGAGACCTGAGTGACTCCAGGTGGAAAGCCAGGATCTGAGCCTGCCATTGGCACTCAGCCCATCTGGGTGCAAAAGAAGTGTTCAAATGAACTGTTATTCTAAACTGAACAGTGAGTCAGGAGACCCAGATTTCAAAACTAACAGGAACAAAGAATAAGTGGGGTATTCCTTGGGATTCGGTGCAGCAACTAATAATGATTGCTTACTATTTGCTGATTCCCCTGCTGGGGAAGCAGGTCAGAGTAGTGGTTAGAGACACAGACCCTTGAAGTCAGATCATCTGGGTTCTGAGACTGGTTCCCTCACTTGGTTGTATGTCTCTGGCTCATAACCATCCTACGTGGGGTTCCTAGGAGTAGTAGCTCCATTTGTGCATGTTGGAGAGCTAAATCTGATGATTAATGCAATGTACTAAATACTGAGGAAGTGTTCAATTAGCATTTGTTACTGTTATTATTGTCACGTTGGTTGTTAAGCCCTCCCATGCCTCATCTCCTTTAATCCTAGAGTCTGAAACAGCACTAGGAAGGAGATAGGAAGTGAGATAGGAAGAATGGGAGCTGAGCCTTGGAGAGTTCAAGGGCAGGAGGACTGGGAAGGGTGCTTGTCGGCCAGATGGAATGAACCACGCTGTCACTTGGGAACAGTGAGGGCTGTCCTGACTCCGAGGTGGGGGATCCCTACATGAAAAAGCTAATTGCCCCCATCCCCTCCTCCTACACCCCAGCCAAGTTGTGTCACATGGGTCCGGCTTGGTGCAGAGTTCCCATCTGGGAACAGAGGGAGGGGAGGTCACGCTGATAATCTGGGCCCTGGGGAGGAAAGTCTGCCTGGCCAGGAGAGAAGGTAGGAAGTGATTTTGGAGTACACTCAGGCCACAGATCTTCACAGTCCAAGAGTCAGGACTCAGTAGTCAGGGAAAGCGAAGGAAAGGAGACCAGAGGTGGGAGGAGAGTGGGAGACCGCTGGGGGCCCTCTAAGCCAGGGCAGTAATGGCAGGGGAAATGAGACGGGACTGGTTAGGAAAACAAGGATAGGGCTTGGCCTGTCACTGCATAGGCCTGGTCAAGAAGAAGCCTCAAGGAGAACAGGGACAGGGAGTTGTATGTGTGTGTTCCTCATGCCATGTGCAAAGAAGGGCCTTCACGTGTGCTTCCTCCTTGAAGTCTCCTAGGTCCCCCTTTTCCCATGATGAATCCCTACGCATCCTTGGGAACTCAGCTCAAGTGCCTCGGGAATCCCTCCCAGACTCCAGTCTCACTCAGCACCAGCCTGGTTAGGTGGGGAGGAGGTTTGTGGAAAAGGGAGGCCAGAAGCCCACAGCTGGGTGGCTGACCGTGATGGCCCCAGCTGGCACAGGTCCATCTCTGAGTCCCACCTCAGAGATGTGGGTGGCGGCCAAGGTCCAGGGCCAGAGGCAGCTGGTTGGGAAGTTCGGGCTGCCTCTTGCCAGAGCAGAATACGCCAGTGGAATTGGAGTTTCCAACCCTCACCTTTCCTCGCTGCTTCAGGCCTCAGCCAAGCTTGGAACACATTCCCTGAGCTTCTTGGGGTTAACTCTTCAAGAGGAAATGTGGGGAGATGTTCCTGGAATCTGTGTGTCACTAGAATGGTTTTAACTAGTGACTGAGAAGCTTTGATGGAAAACTGGGAAACCTAAGTTTTTCTCAACTCACGTGCGCACACACAACACCGTTTCCTCTTGCAAAAAACATCAACAAGTTACAGATATGTAATTTGGAAGAAAACAACCTCAAGTAATGTGCCATTCTAGTTAAGCCTAAATTCACATTTAAAGTATTATTCAACTAATTAAAATGGAATTAAATGAATATAATGTTTACTGTCTACTGTTTAGCATAAAAAGTTGTTTAATATATCATACTCTGTGTTACAAACTGGCAGCAGATTTTCACAATGTTTAATTGTACGAAATAGCCACATACTACTTAATTGCATAAATAGGTGGAACATAAAAATCACAATTACATGAATTATATTAAGTAAAATATGTTAAAATAGTTTGTTTTTCTATGGTGGAATTTTATGGACACAATAATGAAACTGAAGTACATTTTTAATTACCTAATTATTGCTATTTTCAAAGTCCATTTACACCATAATTGTTCCTGTTTTCATAGTCCAAAGAGTCCTCAACAGGAGCACTCAGTAGGGTCTAAAATAAGGATTCATTCTTCAGACAACTCCCGCTCGTGGTTCTCCCCTATCTTTAAAAATCTATCTTGGAAGAATTCATTCATCATTTACTCAACAGGGAATTATGTATATGAAACTGCTGGGTACAATAGAGGGATACAGAGATGTGGGAGGAGATATATTTCCAGCCCTCAGGCAACCTATAGTCGAGGTAAGATCTACTACATCTCAAGCAGAATAAAAACATGGTCAGGGGCTTCCCTGGTGGCGCAGTGGTTGGGAGTCCGCCTTCCGATGCAGGGGACATGGGTTCTTGCCCTGGTCTGGGAAGATCCCACATGCCGCGGAGCGGCTGAGCCCGTGAGCCATGGCCACCGAGCCTGTGCATCCGGAGCCTGTGCTCCGCGGGGGGAGAGGCCGCAGCAGTGAGAGGCCCGCGAACTGCAAAAAAAAAAAAAAAAAAACATGGTCAGGAGTCAGATAGGCCGCCTCCCAGGAGCTCAGCAGATGGCTGATTGTGGGCTGCAAGGATGGAGGTTCTGGCAGGACGGGACGGGGATGGCACAGGTGGAAAGGTGAGGAAGGGCATCCCAGGCTCCCACTGGAAACAGCATTAGCAAGGATCCAGAGGAAGAAACGCAGGTGGACTGAGGCACCAGGGAGCAGACGAACGTGGCGGTGGTAGCAGACAGCCATGGGGAGATGGGGGAGAGATTCTGTTGCAAAGCGCAGCCAGGATGCCACGACCAGGGCCAGAGCCAGCCGGACCATTCCAGCAGTGACGAGGGGAAGGGTGAGGCTTCAGCTGGGCCTTGGGGCCAAGCGAGGGCTGGGGGTGAGGGAACAGGGACTGCAGGCCTCTGAGCACGTGGGGGACAATCAGCCAGTGACGGAAACGGGAAGAATCAAGGAAGAGATGGTTTCAGTGAAAAACAGTGAATTTGGTTCTAGACAGAGGAGCTATGAGGTTATAGAAGGACATCCGTAGTGGGTGTGGGATGCAAGTTTTCTCAGCAGATCAACCCCTTTAAAACTTTTTTTTCCATTTTAATCTTGAAGGAGTGTTCAAGCTCTAATTTTATTTTTGGTGAGGGAGGGGAGACCAACTACAGACAGAGTAGGAACATTTTAGGATGAAACCATGAAATGTTAGTCCAGTTCCTCACCACACATATTGAGTTGGTATGATTTTTTTTTTTTTTTAAGTCATGTAGGAGAGAAGCAAACTATGTTGAAAGATGGATGTGAGCACCATGGTGGTTGCAGTCCTCACTCTGGGTTCTTTCCCTCCCACGCCCACCCCCACTCTCCCTGGAGTTTAGCTAAATGATCTTCCTTTGAGGGTTTGAGGAAAGCCCATGAATTGCAAACAATTGTTGAGGGATTTTATTTTTTATTTTATTTTTATTTTTCACACCTTACTTTTCCTTTTCACACCTGGAACCATTAACACATACTGAGCCTCGCTGTCTGATCATCACTACAGAGCCCTAAATGAGGAAACCCTTGGCAATGGTCAGAGAACACCAGTCCTGACTAGATCTCCTAATTTTCAGACCAAATAGGGTTGGACAAACTAGGGTACGTTCTGGAACTCCTAGTTGGTTGTTCCAAATCTTCCCAGCCCTCAGACAGCTCTCCATCACTCATATCACTTAAAAGGTGTCTTCCTGTTAGGGAAACAGGTCCCAGTCACAGAGTAACTAAAGACTACATGAGCCACTGTGGTTAAGGCAGATCATTGGATTCTTAGCTGATGGGACTTCAAAGTTGGGAGGACACGGGGTCTGAACAGTAACAGTAACACCAGCCAACAGGAGCGAGCTTCGGGGTGACATGGCCCCAAAAGGTGCTACTGCTCCACTGGGTCCTTTCCTCAGGAAGTAAGCTGAGTGTAGGGGACAGAGCTCCTCATGAGAGAAGGAACATAGCCCACAATGCAACAGTCTTGAATGATTCTTGAACTTGATTCCAGCTCAGGGAAAGGAAAGTGTCTTTGTACTCACAACTGAATAAGCTGTTTTGCCTGAGTTGACTAATCTATTTTATTCTAACATCCCAGGGATAGGCGTGGGTGCCCTGAGAACTTGTCTTTCTTTTCTACTCAAGACTCAGGCATTACATAGTCATCCATAAACCATTCCCTCTTTGCCAAGGATTGAACAAAATGTAAGATAGTTCAAATTAAAAACAAAACAAAAAGCCTATCAGGAAGCACCAAACATTGACACGACGTAGATAATGTTATAACTCAATGTTACCTCAATAAAAAATAAACAAATAAAAATTCATTCATTCATTTTAAAAAAGAAAGAAAGAAATCCTATCCCTTGACCAGGCATTTACAGTCCCAAGATGTGCAAAGCGGTTTCCCAAACATGAGTCATTTGCATACCACACTCAGGATTTTTGTTGAATCCATGTTATGACAGTACTACTATTTACTCATATTTTTTCTTTGATATGAGTTGTATTTTAACTTAAGTTTACTTGAAAAGGAAAATTTCCATCATTAAGTGGGAAGTCAGAATCATCTGTCACACACTGTGACCAACAAGAATGCAAGGAAAACATAGCTACTAAGTTAGATGTGTCTCTCCAAGTTCCCCTAACATAACCTTATACAACATCAATGGTATCAGTGTATACAAGAAATATCAGAAATAAAGTTGTGAACTTTAAAAAATTAAAACTCTGAAGATTGCTTGTTACAGATGTGAGTAAAAACCTTTATGAAAAAGGGCTCTAATATCTTTCTCTCCTTTCCACACATTCTAAAATAAAACATGCCACTGTTTTGTATAAAGCAACCCTGCATGGGCAAAATATTCATGACAGGCCCAGGTCATGTTCTAACTTACCTTTAAAATTATTATGATATTGTTTTATAACATCACATGATCCCTTGGGAACTTCAGTTCCCATTGTCTGAGGCAGGGGGATTGTGATCTGGCAGGATTGCTAATTTTTCAGTTTATTTTAAAGTTACCTGTGCACTGCAGATGTCAGAGTGCTCCCTCCATGTAGATAAAGAATATGCAGAAACTTGCTTATACCAGGGCATCAAGAAGGCTGCATCGCCGCATAGCACAGGGAGATCAGCTCGGTGCTTTGTGACCGCCTGGAGGGGTGGGATAGGGAAGGCAGGAGGGAGGGAGACGCAAGAGGGAAGGGATGTGGGAACAGATGTATATGTATGACTGATTCACTTTGTTATAAAGCAGAAACTAATAAAAAATTAAAATAAAAATTAAAAAAAAAGAAGGCTGCATCAAGGAGCAAGATATGTAAATCTTCAGGCTCTAAAGGCTTAAGGAACGTTCTTCAAAGCCCATAGGAAGGCCTTGATACTTTTCTCCATACTTATGGAACTAGTCTTTGCAGACTGGACCCCAGCAATTCATTGATTTTCTGCTCAAGAGAGTTCTCCAAGTAGGACTTGTTCTCCACCATCTATTGAAAGAGAAGTGAACTAAATGCTTCAGCATCTTAACACAGGACCCCTGTATCAAATAAGAGGTTACTACCTACTGTGAATGATAAACTCCCACATCTAAAGCTTCAACACAACAGAAGTGTGTTTATTTATTTATTTAATCATATCCAATCAGTGGTAGTGATAGTGTGACTGGTTCATGCATCATTTAGGGACCCAGCCTCTTTCCCTTTTGTGACTTTAACCTCTTCTAGAACAGTGCCAGCCAATAGGACTTTCTATGGTGATGGAACTGTTTCATACTACCCTGTCCAATATGGTAGCTACTAAGGACTAAATGGTTTGGGACATTTTAATCATGGCTAGTGAGACTGTAACTGAATTTTCAATTACATTTAATTTTTTAAAAGAAAAACATTGAAGGACCTTGGTTACCTGGTTTCAAGAATATTTTATAGCATTTAAATATAGCTACAAAAGTCAAGACAGTGCTATTAACATATGAATAGCCTAATAGATCAATGCAACAGGAGAGAGTTCAGAAATAGACCCACCATATGTATAGTCAATTAATCTTTGAAAAAAGCACGAATGCGAAGTTAAATGAATGTTGGAAAAGATTGTCTTCTCAACAAATAATGCTGGAACAACTGGATATCTGTATGAAATTTAAAAAGGGGAAAAAGATCTAAGAGAGACAATGGCTGCCATGTATATATGTTATTCCCATAAAACTGATGACTGAAGTTAGAGGCGTCAGCTGCTATTTTAAAAGTGGGGGATTGAGGCCCAGAAGCATTAAATAAAAAGACTATGATCATACAGCAAGGAGATGCTGAAGACAGGATGCAAACTGGCTGTCTATAATCTTAAAGTTACCCCTCGGTGGAAAGGCGCCTCAGTGCAGGAACAGTGGTGGGGAGGTGATGAGAAGAATGCTGGGTCCCAAATCAGCCGTGAAGCTGAGCTCTCTTATTGTCTCTTTTCCTCTCTATTTTTGTGTCCCATCCAAGTTCCAGGCACAAGGCAGAACTAAGGGATTCTCTAGTTTAATTTCACATTTTATTTTTATTTCATTGGGTTTGGAGAAGGGAAGGAGTCATGAGTATATGGAACTGCAATATTTCCTTGTTCCACATTTTTATTTAATTTTAGTTAATTTAAATTTAAATAGCCACATGTGATTAATGGCTATTAGGGGTTAGAGCCTAGCATCCTCTCCATTCATCTGGCAGATGAGGAAAAAGAGAAGTATGGTATTTTGGGAGGTTTTTACTTTACTTTCTCTTTCTTTTTTTCATTGGCTAAAACTGAGTCATGTGGCCACACCTAATTGCAAAAGAAGCTGGGAAATGTAGTTTAGCTGTGTGCCCAGGAAGATGAGGGTGTGGATTTTGGAGAGCACAGAGTAGTGTTTATGATCCTGGGAATGAAGTTTCAATAAATGCCAAAATGTGTACCTCTTCCTTTTGAGATAACTACAGAAAACAACAAGGAAACCACCAAAAGAAGTTACATAAGAACAGCATGAAGGCTAAACTAGTTAGAATGCCAAATTGCAAACGTTTATTATGCCCAGCAGTAAGACAATTACGATTTGAGGAATCTGTATGCTCAACCATGTTTATTCATTCAACATTTGTCACATGCCTACTTGGTATCAAGTACTATGCCCAGCACAGGGGATGCAAAGATAGACAAGACACCATCCACCACAGAGAATTTTAATTTAATATGGCAGGTGTAGCCTCAGATGTAAGGATAAAGTGCACTGAAAACTCAGGCTATGAACACTGAATTTCCCGAGAGTAGATAGAGGGCAATTTTAGGAAACGGTTTCCAACAAAAGTGTGTGAGTGTGTGTGTATATGAGTGCAGTTACATACATACCCTGCATTGAACTTTTTTTGAGGCATAGAACTGTCAAGTAGTGGGTGGTGAAGTGTCTTCAAACCAAAATCAAAAAGGGACAGATGTCATAACTCCAATAAAGATGTGGAATTCTCCTTGTGTCAAATTGGTTGCTGACCTGAATCCCCTCACAGGCTCAGCCAACTGTTTGATCTCCTCAGATACATTTCACATTCCCTCTATGGCAGCAGTCCCCAAACTCTTTGGCACCAGGGACTGGTTTTGTGGAAGACAATTTTTCCACGGACAGGGTGGGGTATGGTTCAGGTGGTAAGGCAGGCAGTGGGGACCAATGGGGGGCAATGGGGGACAATGAGGAGCGACAGATGAAGCTTCGCTTGCCCACCCGCCACTCACCTCCTGCTGTGTGGCCCGGTTCCTAATAGGCCGCAGACCGGTACCAGTCCTTGGCCCGGGGGTTGGGAACCCCTGCTCCATGGCATCACCGTGATTTCATCCTGAGCTTCCTTGAATACATGGAGCAGAAACTAGTGTCCCTCTTCTGATTTCCCCTTGAAATACCTCTTCATCTCCTCTTTGCTGTAGCACTTTCCCTTCCTCCTTGTTTTATGATGAGTTATTTACCCTCCAACACTAACTGGTGCATCACTTTTCTTCACTGTGCATGACTTAATTATCTTGGCATTAACACAGTGTTTGCCTCACTGACTATGGTGGGCTTCTTTGTGTCTTGGTCCCCCAAGTCATTTCACCTTACTTCCAATAATGGCAACCTGATTTCTTCCTGGGGTAGGGGGGGTTCCCTCTCCCTTTATGGTGGTCTTGTTAAGACTGTAAACCATGGTGCCAAGAATTGGGCCCTGGACACAAGCCAGGGCAATCAGCCAAAGTCTCCCACATGACTTTGAAAGTGGAGAACAGTGATGTGAGGTCAGGGAGGTGTTTGGAGTTCAGCCCTCCAGAGAGAAGAATGTTCCCTGACACTGCTTAAGGTTGAGTCAGCCTGGATCCTGGATATACCTTGATTCCAGTCTCTTTTGAGCCAGGGTCTTCCCCCTTCCCATCAATTCTTTGAGCCCCCAAGCGATTTCCCACAAATTTCCTGAATGGACATCTGTAAGTGCATATGGGAAAATGTTACTAATGAATGTCACATAAGATTAAATGTAAAATCCCTCTTTATGGGCTAGTATAATCTGTTTCACATAGAAGCAAAATGAAACACATCCAATGTACATTGAGTCCATGATGGGAATGGGCTTATGACCAGCTGCTATTTTCAATATGCTTGGAGGTGTTTTCATTTGACTCTTGATATGGAAAGAGACAAGTAGGACTGAGACCTGGTACACATCCCATGACCTTTCTAGATTTGGAGAAACCTTAAAAGGATCAGGAGGAATATCCAGCTTCCCACCTTTCTGCTTCCCAATGCTAATCAGTTGATTCCTCCCTCCTTCAGGTCCTCCTGTCCCTCTCATTGCTGCCTTTCTGCTATAGGATTATTTTATTCCGAAATACCTTCCCTCTAAACTGGAACTTCAAGAGGAAAATTGATCCTTTTCTACATTTTCTACAAGGCTCAGCACCAGGACTTCTTTCAGAGGAGGTATCTGGAAATATTTGCTGAATTGAATGGAGTTGATTTGAACTCCTGAATCCAGGTAAGTGGCTTTGGTAAGTCCATTAGCTTTGCCCTGGAAATCTCGGCTCCTGTCCCACCCCATTTCTATTTGGCCAAATTAACATGACAGAGAATGATTCAGTAGTCTTCCTTATTCACTTCAGAGAGTTGGAAATGAGACGTGAAAATGACAGAAAGTAGACATGTTGATAAATACCCATGTGGAGCCAGGGCAGAGAGTCCTGCCGCCTGCCCAACCTTCACAAGAAGAAAACGTCAAGGCCACTTGAATGGATCACACAGAAATCATCTGACTCAAGAAGACCATGCCGCTCTGGAAGTTGACATCTGGGATTTCCATTGAGAAGAGGTTAGAGATTTGAGGCCTTTCACACTCCCTTTGAACTTCCAAGCCAGAAGACTGCTCATCTGTTGGAGCAGAATTTGTTCTTGGTGTTTACTGAAAACAATAGGGTCAGCTAATAAGATAATGAGCCTTGAAGGTTTATCAACCAATTAGATTTAAGTCTTTAAGTTTTATCCGATACTATAGAGCCCTTAGTATTCCTAGGGCCACGTGGGCATACCTTCTTAAGTCCCTAAATAATGAGCTCTAATTTTAATTTTTATAAAGTGTGTGTGTTTGTGTGTGGGTGTGAAAGAGAGAGAGAGAGACAGAGACAGAGGAGGCAGAGAGAGAAAGAGGGAGAGAGAGAATTAAATATATAATGTACATCTGAAAAGCCACTAAAGACAAGAAAAAAGTAGGTATATATTTAGCCAAGTATTTTGTGGATTTTTTTTCCTTTTTGAAAAACTCCAGTACAAGTGTCCAAGCCAAGTAGAAGCCTTTCACTCTGGTTATTTATTTATTTTGCTCTCTCCTTTGGAAAGCGATGCACATGTATTATGAAAAGCAAATATTATACTCTTTATTGTCAAACAAAGTTTATAAGGTTCATGTGTCAATGATGAGGCCAAAGACCTCACACAGAAAGTTTCCTGTCTCAGAAGACTTTCTCATGAAATATAAAATATGGGAAGTGAGGGGACCCCTTACTGCCAGAAAAGAGAATCAGCCCACTCCTAATGGTACCCCTGGGACTGGATGAGCTCAGACCTTGACTGTCCAGCATGGGAGGGGGTTCTTCTCTGCAGACAAAAATGGGGGACTCAGTGAGGGGGAAGGACCACAGGGGAAGTTGAAGGATATTTACTCAGAGGAGGCTACTTATGTCCAAGTCCATGCAGCTCTGATATCCAGATGCATGAGGCAACTGCCTTTGGTGACATGGGAAGTGGAAGCAAGGTGATGACAAATGAAAGGCATTCTTTGGTCTTGGAGCACACAGGCATGGAATCCGGTAGGCGTACAATTACTATTTACAGGAAACTGGCACAGAGTTATAACTTTTCCTAGACAGGTTGGTGCCATTGTGTTCTGGCACCATGAAAAGCATAAAATAAGGCTTAGCATTTGTCTAAACCACGCTGGATGTACTATACTTTCTGATATGTATTGCGTTCTCTGACTGGGAGTTTCACTAAAGTCCCTCCCTGGGGAGCAGAGAGCGGGAGTTATAGTCAACCATGGTTAATTTGCGCTTTGTGCTTTGTTTATCCAAACCATATGTCTAGATGGTTGTAATTCTGTGTCACTGGCTGTGTAATGCTCTCTGTGCTAAGAGCTCTGTAAATAGCAACAGCTCGATGCATAATCACGTTGGCATTCTGAAGGGGGAAAAGGGAAGTTTCAAGTGACGTTTGTTGTGGAGACAAACACCCGAGGATGTCTCCATCACTGTCTTTCAGGCTGCGATCCTTTGTGCTTTGGTTAAGCAGGTCCCTGCGGACAAGACAGGACCTGCTAGAAGGCCAGCTGTGGTGGGCCAATGCTACCTCTCATTCTCATTCTCTAACCTTCAGGCTCCCGAACACCCCAGATATTAAATCAGATCCTTGCCATTTAGCAGCTTCAGCAAGTAGCTGGTGTATGGAAGAGAGTTCCTTTAATTTCAATCAATGCTTAAAAAAAATTAAGCAGAAAGTGAATCCACCACAATTTCCTTTTATAACATTTTCATTAACATTTTTTACTTAATTCATCAAATGTCAATCAATTAAAGACACTGTGCTCAAAGGCTAGAAGCCATAATGCTCAACATGAATTTCTTAAATGGCAAAATACCCGTGAGGATGAAAACACAAGGGTGCCAGCTTCCAAGCACAGGTTAAAAGCTCAGGGTACCTGGAGGCCCCAACCCATCCATCAGTCCAGAAGAAGCTCAGAGTGCTCCTGCTCATTCAGCAGATATGAAGCATCTTCTATGTGCTAAGAAGAGTGCCTGTGCCCAGAGGCATGTGGTGACCCCCCAGTGCCCCTGTTCTCATGGAGTTTCTGGAACACCTGCTGACCACCGAAACGCATAGCTGGAGACCTCTGTAGGACTTGAGGAGTGAGGTATGGCAAATTCCACCTTGCCCCGAATTCAGTAACCTCCTAAAACTGAAAAAAATGGCTTTAAAAAGGTTTCTCCTTCACAAAAATGCTGGGATTCATAGGAGCGAGGCCCCCTGACTTCAGGGGCTCCTAGAACGTGACCTTCTGTGTATCCCAAATATGGACTCTGTGTCTCTGTCACCTTTCCTGTACCCCAGATTCCATTTCAGACTGTGGGTACAGGAAAGGTGCAAACCTTTTTGGGGTCCTGGAGAATGAAGGGAAGTGGTCTGCAACCATCCCTGTGGGGATGAGCTTACAGGGACACTGCCATTTCCTTAGGTGTCTTCATCAGAGAATTCCAAAGACTGCTCTTACCCCAGTGCCAGCCTCATTTGGGCCACCAGGCTGCCCAGCAACTTTGGCACATTTCTCTCACCAACCCTCTTATGACAGCGACTGTTTCAACTCCTCTCTGTCCTCAAACTCCAATCTTGCCAAAGGTCCTTGTGTTGTATTTCGTGGGGCAATGAGGAACCATCACGTAGAGCATCTCATCTGCCCAACACTGATTCTGTCAGCCTACCTGCACCTGCCCCTCCTCCCCTGCTTCCCTCCTGAGACAAAGGTGAAGCTGGCCCTCCTCCCTCTTAAGGACCCCTTCTCCTCCCAGCTTCTCAGGGCTTCCTTCCACAGTCGCTATTCTCTCTCCCAAAATGTCCACTTGTCTCCTGTCCTTCAAATGCATCTTCCTGGCTCCTACATACTTTATTCCTACTTAGCTTTGTCTCCCTATTGTCCTTCCCAATCCAGCTGAGGAGAGTTGTGCCCACATGCTGTTCCAATTCCTCACCTCCTTTCAATCTTCAACCCACTCCAAACTGGGTTATTTTCTTATCATTCCATCAGGACTGCTCCTGTCACCTGCTCCAATTCCTCTATCCCATCCCAGCCCTCTTACCTGAACACTAACAACTAGTCAACATCTCTACTTGGATGTCCTACAGATAAGGTGATAATATGTCTCCAGGTGGTCAGGATAATTTCTGTTTACATTTGTTGCCCTGGCATCATTATTCCTATCACCCCTTTCATGCTCGAATGTGTTTTGGACAATCAACTATAAGGTCGCCTATCTATTGGCAAATAGTAGACATCTGTGATTTGTCTGTCCAATCTATTTCTTGTGTTGGTCAAGGTACCCAGTTTAGCTTTGGAGAACCATTCCCTTGCAACTGCATTCTTTCATGTAGTTTAGTCCTATAACTGGTCTAGCAGCATCAGATTGGTATAAAGAGAGGTGTGTAGTAAAAGCGGGTCAAGAACATTTATTCCCAACAATGTTATTGCTGCTATTTGAGGAAAATCTTATTTTTTCTTATTTTTCTACTGGGATTGCTAACTGGTAGAATGTAAGTCTGCAATGGCTGAGCCAACTCTGCCACCATACTTGGGGAGAACTTTGCTTGAGGATGAAAGTGATGCAGAGGAAGCACATCAGAGAGAGAGGGTGGAGAGGGGGAGTTTGGATTCCAATGTAGAGAAGGGAGAGGAAAGGGGAGAGAGGAGAGCGATTCCTGATGACAACACTGGGCACCTGGATCTGGACATCAGTCCCACCCAGATATTCCACTACAGAAGTCAAGAGTCTTCTTTTTCATTTGGGAGAGTTGTAGGTGGATTTCTGTCACTTAATGCCAGTAGAGTCTGGACCTATATAGGCACATCCTAAATTCAACTCTGGCCAGTCTTATCCCTGCTGCTCCCAAATCTTCTACTACTTCAGCCTATAAATCTCAGCAATCATCCAGTTTCTTTTCCCCGAAACCTGGGAATCATCTTTGACATCCCCCTTTCTCTAATCTCATCATCAAATCCTATTTATTCCATCACTAAAATATATCTAGACTCTGATACCTTCCCTCCACAAGCACTGCCCTCAACAAGTCCATAATACTGTCATGTCCCATCTGAACAACGGAACTGTCTCCCACCTGGCCTTCCCATGACCATTCTTGCTCCCTGCAACATTCTCCATGAAACAGCTGGAATCATCTTAAACTCCAAATCTGTTCATGGTACCAAAGGCCATACTTTATTAGACAGTTGGAAGGAGAGTAGATGGAGCCCAATAACATTCAGAAAAGAAGCAAGCATGGTTGAGTTCTCATAATACCTGAATTCCCCAATGATACTTGAGATAGTGTTAAGTATCTTTCCCAGTATGGTTTCCCAGACAGGTGTTTCATTTTTTTTCACTATTATTTGTTTTATTGTGTTTCAATCAGAAAAACGCTGAAGGTCAAGTGTTTTTCCTTTTGTTGGGATATTTGAACACTGAAGGTTGCCAGCCAAGATATTAAGTGAGCCTGCACAGAAGCATTTCATGTGGGTTGGTGACTGCGTGGTCATTTGTAGACTTTGGTGTTTGAAGTTTTCTATAGAGCCTTCCTGGAACCAAGTGCTTCAAAGGAGAGACCCAAACATCCTTGTCACCCTAACCTTAGATTAACCTCTCTCCACCTTCTCTCTCCTCTTAGAGGACTTTGGATTTTGAATTCCATTGAAACAGGGTCAAATAACGTCAATCTTACCTGATTAGGAAGTTATCCTGACCCAACGGCTTTGTAAGGGAGTGGAAAGAAAACTTTTACTGAGGTAGATGCAAGGAGGCTAAAATAAGAGGGGATACATGCCATGTATCTTTTTGTCTGGAGTAAAAGGCTAACAATTGTAAAGGCATCACTCCAATTTATTGATGTCTTTTGTAATTCCAATTCACATTTTAACACCTTTTTCTCTGACACTTAACAAAAGAATTTTAAATGTCTGGGTGAATCAATAGCCAAAATAATTAAGGAGAATTTGATGAAACAGAAATATTAGGGATATTTGCACAAACAGATAACAAAATAGATTCTAAAACTACAATAATTAAAATAGACTGGATTAGGGAGAAGCAGGTAGAAAGAACATATAAGAATGTTGTTCCTGGTAGGAAGGGTATTTCAAATTTCCAGGGGAAGTGATGAAAGGGCAATTATGAAATCCTAAGAACAAATTGATTCATCACTACTTCACACCACCTCCTAAAACAAATTTCAGGTGGATTAAGGGTTTAAAGTACATATACAAAATAACTACAAGTAAATACAGGTGTATGTTTACGTGAACTTGTGCTGGGAAAACTTTTAAAGAGTGTCTTATCATAAAGTAAATATTGATATAATTAACCACATATAAATCAAAATCTTCTGCCATAAGCACAATTTAAGGGCAAATGACAAACTGAGAAAACAAATGTTTGCAACATATGTAACAATGGGTTAATATTTATAATGCTCTGAAATGTCACTGTGGTCAGAAGACATGATTAGGAAATTCACAAAAGAAGTACTAACAGCAAAAATATGAAAAATGTTCAACTTTACAAGCTGTCAAAGATGTGCAAACTGAAACAATAGCAAAACACAGTTTTTCAGCTATTACATTGGCAGTCTAAAAAAAAAAGAAAAAAGATTGTCTGGAGCATGGGGAAATGGGCACCCACAGATTGCTGGCATGGGCTTAAAGTGATACAAGCTTTCCAGTGGGTAACTTGGCAAAATTCTTAAAAACGTGCACAACCCATTTACACAGCAATTCCTCTTCTAGGAATTTATCCTTAGATAATAATCATAAATAACTGCAGAAATTTATTTAAAAGATGTTCCCTGGAATGTTGTTTATAATAGTAAAAAATTAAAAACAAAATAAATGTCTGACAATATGGAACTGGCTAAATAAATTATGGTGTAGTATAATACACGATCATAAAAAAAAAACATACTTAGTGACTTTGGCAAAGGTTCACAATATATAGTTAAGTAGAAAAAAAATTTGCAAGACAACCTGTACAATGTGGTCTCATTTTCGGTTTTTTAAAAATGTATGTATGTAAATGTATGCATAGAAAAAGACCTTAAGAGGATAACCAGAAAGTTATCAGTGATTATCTCTGGGTAGCAAGAGTATTGGTGATTTGCATTATTTTCCAAATATTCTGCAATAAAAATGTATTACTTTTGTAACAAGCTTCTTAAAAACATTAGCTTTTATTTAAATTCTGCATAGAAGTCGGGTCTCAAAAAATGACCTTCAGGAGCCTTTTGGGGGAAATTCTTCCAGCCAGAAATTGACGAATACCAGGGAAAATGGTCCAGGCTAACACAGTTGGAGTAAGAGGACATAAACCAGCTCTCAGGCTCCACTGCCCGGGACTCAACAGCCCCATCACTGCTCCTGCTTCCCACAACTAGTTTTTTTATGAGTCATGGAATGGGAAACTGATGTAGACTGAAAATAATAATAACAACAATAATGAATTTGATAATATATCAACAGATAACAATGAACATTTATTAGGCACTCAGTATTTTCCAGACACTGAGCTCATTGCTTTACAGAAATTATCTCATTTAATCCTGTCAACATTCTTTTGGCAAAGAGATTATTGTCTGCATTTTATAGATGTGTAAACTGAGATTTGGATGGTGATGAAATTCACCCACAGTCAGGCCTCTCTCAGACTGCCAAGAGGAATTACAAACCAGGGAGAGTCTGATTCCAGAGCCCCTCGCCCATCTCCATTGACGAGGGGGACAGAACAGCATTTTTCCACAGGAGTCTTCCTGCCGACATCACCACCCAGGCCTCAATTTCCTTTGTGATTCAGCCTTGTATTATGTAGCCTGACTCCAGTGTGAAAGATTTGTGGCAATTGCATGATGTATGAGGTGCCATTTGTAAAAATATTATTTAGTGTAAAACATGATGTTTTTTCTCCTGATTTACAAGTTGGATTTATAAATCTGCACTTCTCACTATCTGAGTTATATATCTTGCCACTGATTTATAAAACTTGCCTGTAAATCTTCCCAGCAAAGTTTTGATTCAGAAATCATTATTTTAAGAATTAGATTTAGTTAAAACATTCAACTGCTTTATAGGGGAGGCAATGTATTTACATAACTCCAATCGGAGCTTACAGATCCTACAGCAGTTTTACAAGTCATGCCCAGGAATTCCTAAAGAAAATGTTCTGATTTAAGGGCAGTCACTTCACACTTTAGCTACAACTGACTGATTTACAGAGCCTAAGCCATTTAATAATGATCTGTTTTATAAAATTCCACTTTTCTTTAACTCCAGATCCTGATTTATATGCCCTGATTGGGTTTTCTGTAATGCGACCTCAGTACTTGCCCCTCCACCCCAGAGTTGGTCTTGGGGAAAAGACCCAGGAGTCAGGGACGGTCAGAACAGGGTGACCCTGACTCCCTCTTCCTCTTGGCCTCTTTCCCGTATTCCAAAGGAGTTAAACATGCCACCCCACCCTGAGCCTAAGGTAGCTAAGCTTGGGGGAGGGTCCGTAAGATGCCATCGCCTTGAATGTAATATTGTAGCTTCACTCCTGCTCCTCAGATGAAGAGGGATTGATCTCATGGAGAAGAAATGGCCAGTCCAATGAACTGAGAACATATTGGACAAAAGATTGATGACTGAATAAATCAATGACCACACAAACAAACTTAGTTTTTGTTTGCTCTTTAAGAGCAGAGGCCAAAAGGCACTCAACAGATAGCAAAAAGGGACAGCATAAGTGACTGAGAAGGGGGAGGGCCTGTGGGGACTTTAGAAAGATGCTTGTCCCATCAGAATGGGACAGCCATAGCTTAGCTCCACCTGGTTGTCACTAAATGGGGTTGCTTGCCTAGTATTTCTAGATCTGGCTTTTCAAGAGAATCCTAAAATCCAGATTTTTATGTTAAATGAACCAATTTTTAAAAATTGATTTTATTCAGGTCTGATTTATAGTAGTTTAAAATCAGCACACTTTAAGTGCACAGGTCAATGATATCTGACCAAAGTATACACCTATACAACCACCAACCCAATCAAGTTATAGAACATTTCCATCTCCCCAAAAAGCTCCCTCCTGTACATGAAGTCAATCTCCTCCCTCCCACCCACTGCTCCAGTACACCACTGGTCTGGTTCCTATCCCTAGAATTATAATATTAGAATTTAATATAAATGGAATCATACAGAATCATTTTTTTTTCTGCCCACTTTTTTCCACTCAGCATGATGTCTGTGAGATCTATCCATGTTGTTGCCTGTTTTAATAGCTGCTCCTCTTTATGGCTGAGTACTAGTCCATTGTATAAATGTATCATAATTGTTTACTCATTCCCATTTGGGTTCTTTCCAGATTTAAGCTATTATCAACAAAGTTACTATGACCATTTCTGGGCAAATCTTTTTATGGACATGTGTTTTGCAATTATTTTGGGTAAAAATTTAGGAATGGAATTGCTGAGCCATTTGATAAGAGTATGCTTAGTTTTATAAGAAGCTGCCAAACAGTTTTCAAAAGTGATTGTACCATTTTACACACACCACCCCCCACCCAGTAATATATGAGTTCCAGTTGCTCGACATCCTTCCCAATGCTTGGTATTATCAGTCTTTTTAATTTTAGTCATTTAGTCATTTTAGTCATAATTTTAGTCATTTAGCTATGAAGTGGTATCTCATTTAATTTGCATTTTCCTAATAACTAATGGTGTTGAGCATCATTTCATGTGCTCATTGGCCATCTGTATATCTTCTTTTGTGAATTGTCTGTTCAAATCTTTTGCCTGTTATTTATTAGTTGGTTGCCTTCCTATTACTGAGTTGTAAGAAAGCTTTATATAATCTGGATACAAGTCTTTGTCAGATGTGTGTAATGCAAATAATATCTCCCAGTCTGTGGCTTGATATTTCCTTTTCTTTCAATGTCTTTTGAAAGGCAAAAGAAATTAATTTTAATGAAGTACAATTCGGCATTTTTCTCCTTTAGTCAATACTTTTTGTGTCCTTAGAAATATTTTTCTACCCCTAAGTTGCACAGTTTATCTCCTATGTTGTCTTCTTAAAGTTTTACAGTTTTAGGCTTTATGCTCAACTCTATGAACCATTTCCAATTATTTCTTGAAAAAGAAGTGAAGTAAGTGTTATGGTTCATTTTTGTTCCATACAGATACCTAGTTCTTATAGCATTATAGAAATCAGGTAGTGTGAGTCCTCCCACATTGTTGTTGTTGTTTTTTAAAGAATTGTTTTTGCTATCTTAGATCCTTTTCTTTTTCAGACAAATTTTAGCATCAGTTTGTTAACTTATACAAAAGAAAAAGTCTACTGAGATCTTGATTGGAATTTTATTGACTCTATAGATCAGTTTGGGGACAATGGACATCTTAACTCTATCAAATCTTCCAATCCATCAACAGGGAAACAGGATGTATTTTTTAATTTATTGAGATCTTTCTTAATTTTGTTCAGTAACATTTTATAGTTTTCTATGTAGAAATTTTGCACAGCTTTCATTAAATTTACTCCTAAATATTTTATTTTTAAATTTTAATTTCTAAATATTTGTTTCTCATATATAAATGCAATTAATTTTGTACATTTATCTTGTATTCTGTGACCTAACTAAACTCAATTTTAGATCTGGTAGGTTTTTGTAGATTCCTTAGGATATTCCATGCAGACAATCATGTCATATGTTAATAAACAAAGTTTTATTTCTTTTTTAATATTTATGTTTTTTATTTCATTTTCTTACCTTGTTGCACTGGCTGGGACATTTAGTACAATATTCAAGAGAAAATATGAGATTGAACATCTTTGCCTTTTTCCCAATCTTAGGGGAAATAATTCATTCTTTAACCATTAAGAATGATGGTTGCTGTATGATTTTCATAGATTCCCACTGTCAGATTGAGAAAGTTTCCTTTTATCTGTAATTTGCTGATTTTTTTAAAATCATGAATGGGTTTTGGATTTCATCAAGTTCTTTTTCTATGTCTATTGAGATAACTGTGATATTTTTTCATTAATTCTGTAATGTGCTAAATTAACTGATTAATTTTTGTGTTGAAATATCTTTACAACCCTAGGGTATACCTGTTATAGAATGCTCAACTCAGTTTGCTAATATTTTATTGAAGATTTTGGCTTGTATGTTCTTGAGAGATTTTGGCCTGTAGTTTTCTTTCCTTCTAATGACATTGTCAGCTTGATATCAGGGTTACGCTGGTCTTATAATGCATGTTGGGAAGCAGTCTCTCCTCCTATATTTTTAGAAAAAGTTTGTGTAATATTATTATTATTGCTTTTGTAAGTGTTTGATAGAATTTAATAGTGAACTCATCTCAACACAGAGCTTCCCTTGTGGGAAGGTTTTTTATAATAAATTCAATTCTTTTAATATTATAAGATTATTCAAATTTTCCTGTTGATTAAGTTTTAGAAGACTGTGTTTTTTAAGGCATTTGCCCATTTCATCTAAGTTGTTAAATTTATTGCATAAAGTTATTTGTAATATTTTATTATTTTTATTATTATTCCTTTATTAGTGTTATTATTTCTTATTCTTCTTTATGATATATATTTGTTATTATTGTGGATATGTATTGATATTCTGTAGAATACATATTAATATTCCTATTTGTATTTCTGATATTGGTAATTTGGTGTCCCTCTTTGTTCATCAATTATTCTTGCTAGAGGTTTATTAACTTTATTAATCTTTTCAAAGAACCAACTTTTGGCTTTGTTAATTTTCTTTACATGCATGTTTCCTGTTCATTAATGTCTGCTCTTATATTTATTAATTCTTTCCTATTACTACCTTGGGCTTCTTTTAGTTTCCTTTTTCTATCTCTATAAGATGGAAACACATAATTGGTGTTACACCTTTTTATTTTCTAATATAGACATTTAAAGCTATAAATTTTGTTCAAAACTCTGCTCTGGCTGTACCCCACAACATTTTAAATGTTATATCCTCATCTCCATTAGCTTCAAAATATTTTAAATTTATCTTGTGATTTTTTTATTGACTCATAAACTATTTAGAAAATTGCTGTTTTATTTCAAAATATTTGGAAATTTAAATTTCTACTTTATATCATTTTCTTCATCCTGAATACCATCTTTCAGCATTTTTTTTGTAGTGTAGGTATCCTAACAATAAATGTTACAAATTGTTGTTTGTCAGAAAATATCTTTATTTTATCCTCATTTTTGGAGGTAATTTTTGCTAAATATAGAATATGACTTGACAGAATATTTTTTCTTTTACTTTTTAAAAATGTAATTCAATTGTCTCTTAGTCTCTGTTGTTTCATAAGTGAATTCAGCAGTCAGTTAGTCTTCTTCTTATTTTCTTTCTGTACATAATGTATGTTTTTTATCTGGCTGCTTTCAAGATTTTCTTAGCTTTGGTTTTGGGCAATTTGACTCTGATATTTTACTTTGTATTTATCTTGCTTGGAGTTGGCTGAATTTTTCTAAATTAAATCATTGTATTTCATTGCGTTTGATATGCTTTAAGTCGTTATTTCTTGAAATTTTGGTCTGCCCCATTATCATTGTTTTCTCCATCTGGAACTCTAATTCCACTTTGGCAAGAACAGTAGTACTCATTTTTTTTTTTTTTTTTTGTCTCAATATTTCTTTACATTATTTAAAACTTTAAGAACTCCAAAGAATATCTGTTTATTTGGGATATATCTATTGATACTTACTGTATTAGAAAGTAAAACTGAGAAACTCTTTTAAATAATAATAATTATTAATATTAAATAATAAATATTATTTAGTAATAAGAAGGAGGAGGAGATAAAGAAGAAGAAGGTCATTACATGTTAACATAAATAACATATTCTTAATGGATAAAAAACATGTTTTAAGTAAATCTTAGTGAAAAGAATGGCATTGTTTTATATTTTTACAGAGTGCTATTCTGGCTTAATAAATAAAAGACAGCTAGATTCTTTGATCTGATTCTGCATCTATCTGTTGTGATATAACACATCATGTAGCCCCTGGGAAACACCACTGTACACCCATGAATGAACGGGAATGGAAAGGGCAAGTAAAATCTTAGCTTTTGATTTTGAAACAAAATCAAAACAGCTTTAACATTGAAGAATTTCTGAAATGGTCTTGTGGACTCTCTTTCAGAACTGCTATTATATAATAGCAGTTCTACTCATTTTTTTTTTTCCAATTCTTTTTTTCTCTGCAATTTTGGTTGGAAAGTGTCTGTTGATCTGTAAACAAGGCCACTTTTTGTCCATTTAAAATCTTACATTAAGAGGATTTCCCTGGTGGTCTAGTGGTTAAGACTCCACATTAACATTGAAGGGGGCATGGGTTCAATCCCTGGTTGGGGATCTAAGATCCCACATGCCACATGGGGCAGCCAAAAAAAAAAAATGATAAAAATAAAATAAAATCTTATGTTAAGCCCGTCAAATTTCTAAATTTCATTTATTATAATTTTCAGGTCTATCATTTCCATTTGGCTCTTTTTTTAATAGTTTGCCTTTCTCTGCTCAAATTATTTTTCTGTTGATTTATTAAGACCATGTTTTCTTTTAATTCTTTGAGCATAACTATAATAGCTGCTTTAAAGTGTTTGCTAACTCCAACATCTGGGCCATGTCAAGTCTAGTTTCCAGGGACTACATTTTTGTTATTCCTGGATCACATTTTCCTGTTTTTTCTCTTTTTTTTTTTGAATGTTTAATGATGCGTGATTGAATACTGTACATTACAGATGATATGTTATAGAGAATCTAGATTCTGTTAGCCTTATTTAGGAGTGTATGTATTGTTTTATTAAGCAGTTTAATTGCTGGTGGATCACCTGGAACTTGGCTTGGTTTTATGTTTGTTAATGCAGATCTATAGAAAGTCCAAGATATTTTCAAGCTCCTCTAACTTGCACTCAATCTCTAAACTCTCTTCATCTTATTGGAGCTTGAATTTGGACTTTGTTAGGTCAAATCTAGAGTTCTTATACCTAAGACACAACTTTTCCAGTGACTAAGTGGATCCATGGGGTGTTAACAAGGTGCTAAATGGATCTTTTCACTCTGACAGTGTCATGAGTCAAGCATCCAGCTCCCACAAGACTGCTCTTGCTCCATCACTGCTCAACTTCTGCTCCCTCTGTTCTGATTTCAACCCCTTAGCTGATGCTTTTTGGTAAGCACTGGGTAATCTTCATGCCACTTGTGTGGCACCCCACCCCCACTCCTCCACACACAGTTTCCTTTCTATGATGCTCCACTGTACAAATTCCAAGCAGCTGAAGTGACCCAAACTCTAACCTTTGTCTCCTCAGCTCAGCAGACCTGCTATGCTATGCTCAGACACCAGATTACTGTGCTTTTTGTAACTTGTCCTCAGGCAAAGGGCTAAGTGACCATAGAGTTTATCTCTTGAATTTCCCTTCTTTCAGGACTCACTGCTTTATGTTATCTATTTTGTAGTGCCTGAAAATAATTGTCATATATTGTGTCTAGTTTTATAGTTGTTTATGGCAAGAGAACAAGTCTGGTGCCAGTTACGTCATCATGGTTAGAAGTGGAAGTCTTCCATTTTTTAATATTAGCAACAAAACTTGAAAAAATATAAACACATCTATAACTATATATATCTCATGAGCCCTCTGTTTGAGACACCTGGTCTACATCTCTTCCTTTTCAAAATGTGTTCTTTAGAAGAGGAGCATCAGCATCATCTGGGAGCTTATAGAAAATGCAGACTCTTAGGTGCCAGCCTGACATACAGATTCAGAATCTGCCATTTAATAAGACCCAAAGGTGATCTTATGGTCATCAACATTTGAAAAGATCTCAAAAGTTCCTGCATTAGAATCAGAATCACTAAGGTAGTAATTCTTATCACCAGGGAAGTTTGGAGAATATTGAGATCTTCCGTAAACCTCTGAGGTTCCTGCTCCATGTGTCCTGCTCCCATTATGTGATCTGCCCTGTGGTACCACCTTGATTTGACCCCAAGTATACCATTATTCAAAGGATGTAACCCATATAGATAATTACATGGGTAATTTCATTTCCCCAAGGAATTTTCAGACCATATTTTTTAAATGCCTTGCTTATCTACTCGGGCAGCCAGCGGTTTCCTCTCACACATGACAACTCTGTTTCAGACCTTCACTTAAAATTTGCTTTTCCAGAAAACTCCCCTAAACCAATCTTTCTAAAGCCTTCAATAAAAGCAAGGATGTTCATCTAGCTATAGATATAGTTATTTGGCTATTTACTTTATATGGACTAAGAGAAGTACAGTGTTTTACATTTGTCTCCAATTTTTCTTCACTACACTTAGAGGAACCACAACCCTAATTTGCTTAGTCTGATATGAACACAATTCCAATCCTGGTACCTGGCATGTTTTTAATCCATGCTGTTAACTCAACCCATGATTATACTGTTACCCATTTATAAGCATCACTCTGAAACAAGTCTGTGGCATTTTTCCTTAGTCCTTCATACCATCTATATGCTCACCCCTGGGTTGGGTCGTGTAAACTGGTCCCACTCTATCTCACCAATCATCATATCAGGCACCATATCCCATATGATATAGTGCTCTGAACTTGGCCGGGTCAGAGGGAGGTGAACCACGGGGGCTGGTATTACAGGGGTGATCATCCAGCTGCCTGCATAGGGGATGAGTCATCTCAAATAGCAGAAGCAAAGGTGGCGGGGGCAGAAGCATGTCCAACGATACAAGATACCATCCTTGGGAGTTCTATGCCTCCCTTGCCAAGGTCAGGCAAGTGCAGATGATATGGGGGAACAGCTGACTCGTGTTCATCAAGCAGTAGGAATGGGAGCTGAATCCCCTCTGTGACCCTAGGAAGCTTCTTTCACCTTGCCGACTCTGTTTTCCTCACATGCACTTGGAAACTTGATGTATCTATATTCCATCATGACTTCTTATGTTTAATGTGTGAGGAAGGCTGCTGGCACCACCCTGGTGGTCGCCCTGTAGCCTTTTTTAGAGCAGAATTGTGTTTTAAGTATTAAGATCCTAAACATGTGCATAACTCTTGGACCATGATTTCACCTCATTTTTAGTGGTATAGTTAAATAATATTTGCATTCAGGGATATTATTTGAAACTTTATTTATAACAATGACAATATAAAATAAGCCTAACTCCAACTATGGAGGATTGCCCAAATTATGATCTATTCACATGATAGGATATTATACAATCATTTGAAATCTTATCAATACAAAAAAAAAGTCAATGGCATTGGAAAATATAAATATAAAGCACTCAGTTAACTACTCTATATAATTTTGTTATATGTGTATGAAGTATATAAGAATGTATTCATGGTGGTCATTGCTGGATGACAGTGTTGATTATGGATGACATAAAAGTGTTTCTTCATGTTCTACTTTATTTCAATTGTTACAAGTCAGTATATGAGAAAAAAATCTTACTTAAAAAAAATCTTGAATGCTTGGGTTGGAGTCTAGTTTCCGACATTGGCTGTGTGACCTTAAGTAAGAGAAATCTGCAGAGTGGGGAAACCTTGCCTCGTCTTCCTCGTTGGATGGGTGAGGGGCTAAAATAGGATAATGGGCAGGAAGAGCCACCGGGAGGAAATGGCAAAGAGATAGAAGGGCCATTGCTCCTACAGATTGGACTAGGAACTGCAAAGCTATTCTTATAAGAAATGTTGTTGCTGATAGGATTTCAAGTTACTCTTATCTTCTCTTTGAAATAGACAAAATTTTTTAAAAGAAAAAAAAAACCTTCATGTAGAAGATTCCCTTGCCTAGTCATAGAAATGTCTCTTAGTGATTAAGACATAAGCTACAGTTGATAACTCTTCCTGTACTGACAGATCTAAAAGAGCGCAGCCCCCCTCCCCTGCAATACACACACACACACATGCGCACGCGCACGCACACACACACACACACACACGTCTGTTGCCCTAGTCAGCCACCTGCTCAAACAGAGGGTAAGGTGGAGTCTCTGATGCCTCAAGATGCCATCAGCCTTATGAGTGCACTCCATGCCTTTGATCAAGGGGCAGGGGCCACTCCCCTTCTTGGGTATGCAAGGACACACCAGCATTCATTTAGGGTGGTGTGACACTGAGTGCAGCCACGTTGGAATATTCCTTTAACTGCAGAATGAAAATGTCCTAAAGTGCAACCATCCTACTTTTCTGCAGTGACTCTAGGAAGATATTTGCTCATGTGCACAAGATAGTTGTACATTCTTTTTAAGCACTGCATGATATTCCATAACTGGGCCTGCTAAAATAATATTCAGAAACTGTTCTTACAACTCAGCATCTCAAACTGAGCTGCAAGGAAATGAATCAATGTGTACTGACAAGGATAATCTCCAAGAGTTTTATTTTTTTTTAAATAAACACATTGCCAATCCAAGTAGACCATGAAACCATTTATATAGATATAACTCAAAACATTACAATTCTAATTTCTGAGGGTGTGTGAAGGCATAGGAAATCTGGAAAGACTCAATTTGATAAATTGATAGTAACGGTTAGATCTGAGGGTAGGGGAGAAGTGTGGAAGAGAAAATATATTTATACTTATATTTATGCCTTACCTGTATTTAAATTTTTGTCAAAAATAATGAGTTCATGTATCACCTATGCAATTAAAATTAATTTAAAAGTAAAATTAAAATATTTGACAAAAATTATTATCAGTAGCTGATAATTGAACAAACACATAAATATACTGTGGACAACTGAAGCCAGGCTTTTTCACTGTTGGAGAATAGACTTACAAAATTCAAAAGAGGTGGTGGAGATAGAATCCTTGTAGTGTTGGATTGGAATTAAAAATATAAGTGTGGGGGCCTCCCTGGTGGCGCAGTGGTTAAGAGTCCGCCTGCCGATGCAGGGGATACGGGTTCGTGCCCCGGTCTGGGAGGATCCCATATGCCACGGAGCGGCTGGGCCCGTGAGCCATGGCCGCTGGGCCTGCGCATCCGGAGCCTGTGCTCCGCAACGGGAGAGGCCACAACAGTGAGAGGCCCGCATACCGCAAAAAAAAAAAAAAAAAAAAAAATATATATATATATATATATATATAAGTGTGGGGCTTCCCTGGTGGTGCAGTTGTTGAGAGTCCGCCTGCCGATTCAGGGGACACGGGTTCGTGCCCCGGTCCGGGAAGATCCCACATGTCGTGGAGTGGCTGGGCCCGTGAGCCATGGCCGCTGAGCCTGTGCATCCGGAGCCTGTGCTCCGCAACAGGAGAGGTCACAACAGTGAGAAGCCCGCGTACAGCAAAAAAAAAAAAAAAATATATATATATATATATATATATATATATATATAAGTGTGAACTCATGGGGTTTTTTTTTTTTAAAGAATGTACATTATTTATTTATTTATTATTTGGCTGGGTCTTGGTTGCAGCACGCGGGATCTTCGTTGCAGCCTGCAGGATCTTTTTTAGTTGTGACATGTGGGATCTAGTTCGAACCTGGGCCCCGTGCATTGGGAGTGCAGAGTCTTAACCACTGGACCACCAGGGAAGTCCCTGAACTCATGGTTTTAAAAAAGGATAGAGGAAGGAAAGGAAGGAGAGATGGGGGGGCAGAGAGAAAGAGAGAGAGATTGATTATCCATGTGTATATATACAAAGGACTAGAAACAATAACACCCCAGTAGCAATGAGCGTGTCTAGCCCCCAGATCGTCATTTCTATATGTCATTCTGCACTAAAAACAAACAAACAAACAAAAACAAAAAACACAACAGGGTCCCTTGGAGAAATGGCTGATTCCAGGACCAAGGAAAATACCAGATGAACCTTGAGCATCTTCTTGTGCCAAAAAGTGAGGAAGTGGTCACAGAATGATGGGGACATGTCAAAAGGACAAAGAAGCTAGTTTGAAAAGTCAAATCTAGGACCCTTTTATCATCAAAATACTAATAGAAAAGAATGATAGCACACGGAATGAAATAAAAACCCATGAGTTACACTGATAGAATGTATAAATGGAAAAGAAGGGAAAGCTCTTCCTTACAGTAGAAGGATAATTAGTAAATGCAGAAGGAGTAATGGAATTAGAAAACATACCTTTGGCAGCCTTCAGAACAATAATAAGTCAATCAACCAAGAATCATCAGTGAATGCTAAGACAAGTGGGTTAACTTTTGAGGAGTAACTGGATATTTACAGAGCCTCAAGATATTGGGCTGGCCAAAAAGTTCGTTTGGGCAGCATCTTATGGAACACCCGAACGAACTTTTTGGCCAACCCAATATCTCCCCGTGAGAGACTTACTGATTACAAAGGAAAACGTGTAACCTAAGCATAGAGAAAGCTGGCAACACCACGGTAACCAGGCATTCAGTTTAACACGGCCAGCCCAGGATCAAGCCCACATCCTGTGTCTCCTGGTCGGACCCACAGAGAACAAGACACCACACCACTCTGGTGGTATTTCTGCCCAAACTGCATTAACTGAATCTATTCTTAACAAAACATCAGACAAACCCAAACTTAGGACATTCTGCAAAATGACTAGCCTGAGGTCCTCAAACACGTCAATGTCACAATCACAAAGGAAGCCTGAGGAAGGGCTCTGCATTAAGGGAGGAGAAAAGACCTGGAAACTAAAGGCAGTGGGTGATCTGGGGGATTTTTTTCACTGTAAAGGACATTATTAGGACAATTAGTCAAATCAGATAAAAATCTATGGATTAGATAATAGTATTGTATGATATTCATTTCCTGATTTTTCTTTATTTTCTGATTCCTGTGGTTACATAAGTGAAGGTCTTTGTTTTTAAGGAGTACATACTGAAGTATTTAGGGGTAAGAGAGCCCTGTGTCTGCATTCAATTTTCAAATGGACGGGCAGAGAGGGAAAAACAGATGAGGGTAAAAACTGGCAAAATGTTAACACTTGGGGAATCTGATGAAGGGAATATGGAAATTCTCACAACTTTTCTGGAAGCCTGAAATTATAAACTTAAAAGAAATAAGAAATTTAAAGGAAAAATGAAGTAGACCAAAAACAACCTTGCAGCAGACAACCAAGGTCTCCAACCCAGAGTCAAGGTCAGAAGCTTGACAGATCCTACAGAGAGGCTGTGTAAACAGAATGAGTAAGAATCTGTGTCCGAATCTGGCCAAGGAAGAGGCAATAAGTGGTAAGGCCTCTCAAAGCCTCAGTTTCTAAATAGGACTGTTCATCACAAATCATGGGGGCATTGGGACCATGGAGAGACGCGGTGCAAGGAGAGCAGCTGGCACAAAGCCAGGCCCCCCAAAACCCTCAGTAAATAGGAGCCACGACTAGTCCCTGCTCTCGGTCCCATCACTGGGGCCGTCACTAAAATACAGCAGGAAGGTGAGGTGCCTGGTTCCCTGAGAAACTGAGAAAAAGCACAACAGGGAACAGTGGTCTCTGTCTAGGCAGGCAAGTCAGTGTCCCATTTGCTTGGAGAGAGCTTCTTCATGAATAAAGTTATTTGAAAACCATTAAAGAGGGCTTCCCTGGTGGCACAGTGGTTGAGAGTCCACCTGCCGATGCACGGGATGCAGGTTCGTGCCCCGGTCCGGGAGGATCCCACATGCCGCGGGACAGCTGGGCCCGTGAGCCATGGCCGCTGAGCCTGCGCGTCCGGAGCCTGTGCTCCGCAACGGGAGAGGCCACAACAGTGAGAGGCCCGCGTACCACAAAAAACAAACAAACAAACAAACAAAAGAAAAACCACTCAAGTGCTTCAGTTATCTGAAAACTCCTCTGCTTCCAGCAGAGGAGGGTATAGGAAAGCCTGAGCATTACTTTATCCAGAGGGCATGCTCTCCCCACTGATGCCTGGGTTCCATTGCTCTCCAGGACCTTTGGAGAGGACTTGGGAAATTTTGAGACATGAAATCCAGACAAACCCAGGCTGCTTCATCCACTGACAATCGGGGGCAGGCCAGTGGGTTCCCTCACCCGCTGTGATCAGCTGACTGGGCACTCTGGCACAGACCTCAGGGCAGTGGATTTCAAACTCGCGCACATGTACACACACTGCACACCACAGTGTATATACATGCTCATACACCACAGGAAGTATATGTGGACCTCTGTGCGTATGTGTGTTTATATGCATACAGACACTCTACAGGGAACCTTGATATATAGAAGTATATAGAATACATAGAATCGAAGTAGATTTACATTCTTCAGGCAATTTAACTTTTTCTTTCCTTGGCAGGAAAATGTCCAGTGTTTGCAAAACCCCTAAAATGCCTCCTCTGAGCTCCGCTGTCCACAGCAGAGCTAGCACCCTCAGGTCAGGGTAGAGGAGGGCCCAGAGGCAGGTTCAGGCAGCCTGATGCCCCTCATCCATCTCCTGAGCCCCAGCACCCTCTTGGGTGAAATAAAGATGGCACTGTCCATTTCCTAGTGCCACCACGGAAATAACAGGTAATGTGCAGCATACTTAACAACTAGTGACAATGACTTTGATGATCATTATCATTGGCTTCCCAGGGAAGGGCACCCAGAAAGCGTTCTCCCTGGAGCTCCTGGTTCCCTTGGTCTCAGAAGAGACGAGAGCTGCTCTTGGCTGCACTGTTACTGATCCAGGTTCTCCCAGGCTGCACACACCAGCACAAACACATGCTTGCAGTGCATTTGCTGAGTGAAAGTGTGGACAAGCATTCCCAAATCATTTTGAAATCTTAAAGGCACTGGAGGAAGTTCTAAGTTTTCTTAAAAACATACCTTCAAATACATATCTAAGTGTGGATTTCCTCCCATATCTGCAGCAGACATCGTACTACCCTTGAGTCTAAACCGTCTTTTCCCTTTTGTTTTGTGTGTATGTGTGTGTTGCAAAAATCTTCCCTGACAGCCAACAGAACACATTCTTCTTCTAATTGTTGGTTTACCTCTCCCAAATGCCAGTGCATCTCCCCATCTCTAATCCTCACCTGCTCATTCATTAGCTATCAGGTGTAGCTTTTTTGGAACAATTATATTCTATCCTACTGTCAGCTCTCTCTGTGCAGGTAGAGGTTACATCCTGACTCCTTACACAGGATGTAAATTATTGCTGGCATACCAGTACCTGAAGAGTGATTATAACCAGTGCACAGTTAAATAATGGATGCTTAGCATGGTACACGGTAATAAGCAAAAGATATGAAATATCTACTCTTCTAAGTGGAATATGCTAAGTATTTTTTAAATAATAAAACCAGTTGGAGGAAGACAGGCTGAATCAAGGTCTCCGGAAGAGACGCCCCATGTACCAGCTCATCTGTAGAATCTGGATGGCACTTTCATCTCATCTGTGAAATGGGAACAAAAATCACATCCTTCATTGAGCTGCAGGATTGCAGGTAAAGGCTTGGCACTGAGCCCGGCACATAGTAGGTGCTCAGGAAAGGGCAGCAGCTGCTGCCATTTGAGGAGTGAGCTGGCCTGCAGGAGGAACAGCTGAGCACTCACTCCCTGGGCTGCATCAGCTTCATGTCTGACCACAGGGCAGCTGTCAGCAGGACCTGCTCTGCCAGCAAACATAATGGAGGGCTTCCCTGGTGGCGCAGTGGTTGAGAGTCCGCCTGCCGATGCAGGGGACACGGGTTCGTGCCCTGGTCTGGGAGGATCCCACGTGCCGCGGAGCGGATGGGCCCGTGAGCCATGGCCGCTGAGCCTGTGCGTCCGGAGCCTGTGCTCTCAACGGGAGAGGCCACAACAGTGAGAGGCCCACATACCGCAAAAAAAAAAAAAAAAAAAAAAAAAATACATAATGGAAGGTTCTGGAGGGTTGAGAAGAAATGGAGTCAGGGTGGTACCTGCAGACCTCTCTTGCCTCCAGAAGCCCAGAAGAAATGGAGCCTCTGGGCACAGTATGATGCTCAGGCCTGGGCAGCTGGGGCCCCTGAGCCCCATGCTTTAGAGGACCCTCCTCTGATCTCATCACAGAGCAAGGAATCAGGGAGCCGAGGACACATGCCTGCCCAGAGCTTGCATCTTCCCCATTTTAGAGTAGCCTCCTGACACTGGGACCCTGGATTTCTTGCTGGATTAGCCCAATCCCACTTCCAAGGTTTACATGGTCCTCACCCCCAGGCCCATCCTACTGACCACGAACCAAGCCACTGGTGTGTTCTGAGCCCAGCAGAGGTCGATTAAGTGAAGGGAGTTCATGCAACTTGGACAATTTGACCAGTATGGCCACTTACATGCGTATGGGATGGGCAATGTGAAGATCTTGCTCCTGCTCTGTGGAGAAGACCCACCCTGAGGTGAAGGTAAGGGACAGGTCCACGAGGTGACCAATGCGGAGGGCCTTAGGATCTGTGATACTGCTCTGTGCCAGACTGTGCACCGGGCACTTTGGAATGGTCTCTCACTTACTCCCCACCAAGGAGGTTGGACAGGGTAAGAGCATAGACTCCAGGGCTCTATGGTCTGGGTCCAAATACTGCTTGGTCCTTTTCCTAGCTCTTGACCTTGGAGAGCTAACATCTCCGTATCACAGCTTCTCCATCTGTAAAACAGGAATAAGCAAGTTCACTAGCTCACAGGGCTGCAGGGGATGGAGGAGGAAGCTATCAGCAGTGGCCTTAGCCAGTGCCAGGCACGTGTAACACTTCCCCTTATTGTTAGGCCCATTTTACAGAAAATCAAGCTGAGACTCAGAGGGTAAATGATTCCCTGGGAAGCAGTTGAAGTGATATTTCTGATTCTAAAGCTTCTCCTCATTCGACCTCACAGTCCTGTCCCCTGCCCCCTGTGACACAGGTGCTATGGCCCTTTGCACCTCCCCAGAGGGTACCTCTTGAGCTGGTGAGTCTAGCCCATCTGGGGCTCCCAAGCCAAGGCCACTAGAAGATGTAGCTGCTGGTGCAGATGGAGAAAGAGCCCTTCCTGCTCTCATTCCTGCTGGCAGGTGGGAGAGGCCAGACACACAGGCTTCTCAGGCTCTAGAACGTTCTGGAGCCGTCCTACCACCCCACCATCCTGCCCACTGCAGCGCTGACCCCAGAGCCCATTTCTGCTCACACGGCTTCTCACCAGCTTCACCCAGACAGGCCCCTGACACAGCCCACAGTGGTCCCCAGAGGATGCCTGGAGCATAGCCAGCTTCTCCAGGCCTTGAGGCTCTCACCCATCCTTCTACCTCTCTAACACCCCAGGGCAGCTGAGCGCAGGGCAGAGCCCTAGCAGGTGGACCCCTCCAAGCCTCAGTGTCTGCATTAGTTTCCTAGGGCTGCCATAACAAATTCACACAAACTTGGTGCCTCAAAACAACAAAAATGTACTGTCTCACAATTCTGGAGACTACAAGTCAGGAATCAAGGTGTCTGCAGGGTCATGCTTCCTCAGGACGCTCTAGGGGAGGATCTGTGTCTTGCCTCTTCCAGTACCTGGTGGCTGCTGGCATTTCTGGGCTTGTGGCCGCATCACTCCAATCTATGCCTCTGGCTTCACATGGCCTTCTTCTCCCTGTGTCACCTCCTCTGTGTGCCTCTCACCAGGACACTTGTCATTGGAGTTAGGGTACATTGGATAACCTAGGACGATCTCTTTGTCTCAAGACTCTTAACTTACTTCTATCTGAAAAGACCCTTCTTCCAAATAAAGTAAGATTTACAGGTTCCAGGGGTTGGGTTGTGGTCATATCTTTGGGGGCCACCATTCAGCACACTACTGTGTCTTCATTTATAAAGCATGAACAATAATGGTATCAGTCCCAAACGATTGTGTTGGGGATTCAACGAGATAATGTATGTTAGATGTGTTTAAAAAAATAGTAACTAGGGCTTCCCTGGTGGCGCAGTTGTTGGGAGTCCGCCTGCCGATGCAGGGGATATGGGTTCGTGACCTGGTCCGGGAAGATCCCACATGCCGCGGAGCGGCTAGGCCGGTGAGCCATGGCCGCTGAGCCTGCGTGTCCGGAGCCTGTGCTCCGCAATGGGAGAGGCCACAACAGTGAAAGGCCCACGTACCGCAAAAAAAAAAAAAAAAAAAAAAAGTAGCTATATTTATTATATTTTTCCCTACACATACAAAATCTTTAGGTAAAAACATGCAGATCTTTATAGAAATCTCTAGTATACAGAACATTATAGAGATCTGCAGTATACAAATCTTTACAGAATCCTAGTGCAGTTTAAATGTCCGCTTGTTTAGTTTAACAAAAACAATTCCTAAATGTTATTTGTGTACTCAGTGTGAGGATGTTACAGATGTACCCAGGGTATATGCCCTGCAGGTGCCAGGACAAGGCGTTCCCAGGGATGGGAACAATCACAGTCACTCAAGGTCATCATTGGTGGGTTGCCTCCATCGTACTGGCGATGTAAGCAGTTAGGATGCAACAGCTAAGGTTTTTTTTTTTTTTTTTTAAGAAGATGTTGGGGGTAGGAGTTTATTAATTTATTTATTTATTTTTGCTGTGTTGGGTCTTTGTTTCTGTGCGAGGGCTTTCTCTAGTTGCGGCAAGCGGGGGCCACTCTTCATCGCGGTGCGCAGGCCTCTCACCATCGCGGCCTCTCTTGTTGTGGAACACAGGCTCCAGACGCGCAGGCTCAGTAGTTGTGGCTCACGGGCCTAGTTGCTCCGCGACATGTGTGATCCTCCCAGACCAGGGCTCGAACCCGTGTCCCCTTGCATTAGCAGGCAGATTCTCAACCACTGCACCACCAGGGAAGCCCAACAGCTAAGGTTTTGTAAAACACACATGGACTTTTTGGAGGATGACAAAGCAGAGTATCAAACTTCAAATGCCCTTCCCTTTGTTCTAGTTCAGCCTCCCGTTAGGGGACTGAATAGCAGGCCTGCACAGAGATATGCATTCGAGGATGTTACCTGCAGTGCTGATTATAATTGAAGGGGGAGGGGGAGAGACAGAGACAGAGAGAAATAGAGACAGAGAAGGAGGCAGAGAGGGAGGGAGGCAAGGAAACGAAAGAAAAGGACAAAAGAAAGGAAAACTGCTGTCATGCCCTTGATGGAGGAATGGCTGAGTGCCTAAAATGTCCCCCAAACTCTCTGCTCCTCTGCAGGGCTTACGGCGAGGGGCCTGGGAACAGTAAGTCATCAACTTATATGTGCAAAAGGCTCACATTTTTGTGGAAGGTCCACACGCGTGTGGGCACCCTCCTCTGTGCACATACGGGCCCAGGATGCTGATGGACTTCTACATCCATGAGCGAGTGGAAAGGGTCTAAAAACACACCCACCTGTCCCTTCAGGGAAGGGCTGGAAATGCAGAGGGGGCGACCTTGCTCTTTCTGAAATGTGTGGCTATTTCCCAGCCAGGATGGCATCAGAGCCCACCAGTGTAATCACCAAATTAAGTACATTTTCTTACCCGGATTTGCAGACAAATCTGTGTTTAGCTGCAGGATCTGGAGGCTCAGAGAATGTCGGGTTGTGACTGAAGCAGAGGGAGCCCCTGCCCTTCTGTGAACACCACTCCCATCCCGACTTCTGCAGAACAAAGCCGGGTGGCAGGGGTAGGGGGGTGGGGGCGGTCCAATGATAGTTCTGCCTCAAGGATCCGGGGACTTGGCCAGGCCGGTCCTGGGCACCTAGTAGGTCTCAACTGGGAGAGTGAATGAGCCTGCCGACCAGTGAGCTCCTGAGACCCACCAGCAAGTTCCATCTGGCCTCGTGTCCCCAGGGCCTCACTTGCAAGAGGACCAACAGAGGGCTTCGAGGCCATGCCTGCTTGGGGACGCCTGGTGCCCAGGGCCGCTCCCACTTGGGCCGAGGCACGGCGAGGCCAAGGTGGAGGCGGGAGTGAATCACTGCGAAGCTATGCTGCACAGGTGCAGTGAAACTGTGAGACGCTGGGAACCAACCCCCAGCTGGGCCACCAGCCTGGCAGGGCTGTGCACCGATGAGGTCCCCAGGATGCAAACACAAAACACGCTGGGACTCGCTCCCTCTGAGAGGCGGCTGAGGGCTAGCTTTCATGTTTCGGAGGCTTTGTGTTTCCACAATGGATGCGTTTCTGAGCTCCGGCCCTTGTAAAGGATGCTGTTCATGGAGGCGGGTGATTCTCAAGCTCTGTGGTGTCTCTGCTTCCCCACGTTGTGGAGGCATGGAGTTCAAGTTCCAGTTCTTGCCTTGCAGCTGCTGTGTGACTCACCTGGGCTCTGAACTGTTCTGGGCAACCACAGTCAAAGGGGCCTGGTCACCTCCCAGGCCAGCAGGAGGGAGGCTGTTCTCTAAAGGTCATGGTTACTCCACTCTCTCCCCCCTCCCCGACCCTCTCCGAGGAGCCAGAGGGAACCGCAGGGCAGGAGACCCCACTTAAATTCAAGTCCATCAGGAAGGACTACGGAGTCTCAAAGTCAGCGGTCACGTGGGCCACACCTGGATCAGATGGGACCAGGCAGGTGGCTCAGCAGGAGGGGGTGGGAAGTCACCTTCCATGGGAGGAAACAGGTGTCAGCCCATTTCCTCCTAACTCTGGAAGGTCTGTGTTTCCTCTCCTGGGGCAGGGCCTGAGGCCTTCGGGAAAGGCGATTAAAAATCTGCTTTTTGGTTCCCTGTTTTCCTGGCACTCCAGGGACCGGAAGATGGGAAACTGAGGGATGAAACTTCCCCTGTCCCCAGGGAGTGGGGAACGCCAACCGAACGTGCCAGAGATTTCTGAGCTCCCCTCGTCCCTTGGCAGCAGGTGGTGGTTAATCCAAATGGCACACATCTGGGGTGAGGGCTGACTCTAGAAAAATGCTGTCCCCAGAGCTGGGAGGGGGACAAACGATCTGCTGTCAGCTGGCCACCCTGCTCTGCTCACTCTCTCAGCGCTGACTCCCCCGCTGGTGTAAGGGGCCGGCCTTGGGTCCCCCAGACATTCCAGGCCCTCCTCATCACTCACCGTGTTCCAGAAATGTGTCGTCTCCAGGACAGCCTTGTTGATGGCCTGGGGGACTTGTGTCTCCCTCAGGATCACACCTGAGCCTCTATCCAAGTCACCGCCCCCACTACCCAGACCCGTGCCCTTTCTCTGAGGCTCAGCAGGGCCAAAGGGCTGATGCCCGCACCTCCCACTCCGATCCCACACCAGCACCACCTGTCACCACAGCTGCTCCCCTCACAGAAGCTGTGGTTTGGGCTGGCACCAGGGTCACCGCAGAGCTCTTGTGCGTCCGGGGTGGCATCCTGCCCTCTGCCAGGGATGGTGGTGGCAGAGGCATATGCAGGGGAATTCTGTATGCTTCCCTGCGATGGACGGGAAGTTTCTTCTCCTTAGGAATTCTGGGGCATATCACAGCATCTGAAGGGGAAGCCCAGGCCCAGCCATAACACCGAAGAGAACCAGGCCCGCACAGGCATCGGCAGGGCTGGTGTCGGGGGGATGAGTCAGGCTGTCGCTCTTCAGTTTACAGTCTTAGGAAGAAGCCTAGACTGGACCCATGTCATGGGAGAAGGGATTGCCCAGGGCATGGGGTGATGGGCCAGTCAGGGCATCAGGGTGCTGTGGGAGGTGGAACTGTGAGAGGAGAGCCCAGGAGCAGCTCCAGATTTAGAGACACCCAGACCTGAGCATGAGGCCATTCTCCACCAGCACTGGCAGGTGGTCTCGGCCCCGCTGTTCAGTCACCTCGAGGCTGTTTCTCTCCCCATCTGTGGAATAAGTTTACAACCTCATGGGATGGCTGTGGGATGGAATGTGTTATGAATGGATAGGGCCTCACTCAGGGCCTGGCTTCTATAGTCCATCCCGGTGACCTTGCTCTCAGGCCTTTCTGCATAGTGAAACATCCCCTTGTAGCTCTGTGCATCCACACAGAGCTCCCGGACACATGCTGCCCACCTGGCCACACCTACTCTCTGCCAGGCCCTGTGCCAGAGAGAAAGACTCAGCCCACAGCTGCTCCCGGGGCTGGGGTAGAGGCTCACCTGTAAGCAGATTGCCACAGGAAGTCATAACAGATGTTTGCCCAGGGGGCCTCAGGAGTGAGTGATAGCGCCTGGGGGCGCCCCCAGGGCTTATGAGGCGGAGATGCTCTGATACCGTAACAGACACAGCCCACAGGTACCAAGCATGTTCATTCTTAGTTGGTTGTTTTGTTTTGACTATACATTCCTTCATTTTCCATTCATTCATAATTTCTCAATTATCGATCATGTGCCAGGTACAGAGAAGTTCTCTAATATAGAGACAGCCCTCCATCCAGAGAAAGTGACATTACCTAAAGGACAGAGCCTTCTCTGGCACACGGTCGCTGCCCTGCCGGTCTACTGTCACTGCAAAATGACAGTCCTGAGGCTCCGGTTTAACCAGGGGTACCCCCACTGGACTGTTGGCCTACTCATAACACCTAGTACAGCCTCTGGCGGGGGAATGCTCCAGGAAGGGGGGTCGTCAGTGGCTTCAGGGAGTGTCACCTAGGAGAGCCACACGGAAGGCCTGACCTTAGGAAGGACCTGTGAGCAGAGGAAATGGTGTGAGTCAAGGCACAAATGTGTCAAAAGCACAGCCTATCCAGGGTGATGGGAAAGAGGAGGAAGGTTCGGGCTGGCAAACCCACCTGGAGTGCATTGAGCAGCCCTCGCCCCTTACTTAGCCTGGTGCCGTGGCCTGGGTTCCTCTGAAGGCAGAGCTGAGACTATGGAGTGTGTGGGGGTCATTTATTGGGGAACATTACCCTGGGTTCAGGAGTAAGGGATGGGGGTGCAGAAGAGGCAGAGGCAGTTAAGGGATGTGTAATCAAATTGGCCATGTTACGGGTGAGGGTAGGTCCATCCCATGGGACCTGTGGAGGACCCCATGAAATGGGTCTCACAACCGTCCACCCTGGGAAAGGAAGGCTTTCCACCTCACCCCGCCGTTGGTCACTGTGGTCCCGTGAGCTGCTAATTTGCAGCAGTTCAGGACTGCCGGGGTTACACTGGGTGGATCGGGCCGGTGGCTGCAGGAGGGGTGGAGTAGTTGCGGGGATGGAGAGGTCTAAGTAGCGCACACAATGTGGTACCATCGGGGGTTTGGGGAAAAGCAAAAGCCATCCGTCCAGCTGTCCAACATGAGTCTTGGCCTTGAACTAGCTTTCCTGGACTCTGAGCCAAGGATCCAGGGCAAGTACCTGACTTGGGAAGTGTAGGGAAGACAGGTAGGGGGTTGGGGAAGAGGATGCGTGTCGTCAAGGGGACATTAACAGGGCAGCCAACAAAATGGGCCCCGGAGCTTAATCCCATGGGAAGACTTGGGGACACACATCTTGGGTTTGTCCTTCTGAGGGATGAGGAGTTGGGACATCAACACACAAATTCCCATCAGTCATTGGCCGGTTGCTGCTCCTGGGGATGTTAATTCCCTGGCACTTGGCCTGCCATGAGGGCAGAGTGTCTTTCTGAGGTTTTGAACAAGCTCTCAGAGTCCCATACACAGATTCCAACTGTTCTTTCCAAGAAAGCCCTTCCCCCAGGCCTCACCCTCAGGTCATCAGAAACGGATGGCAAGGTCTCATCATGGCCAGGACAGGCCACCATGGCCCTGGCCCTGCTCTGGTTTTCTCTACAGCCTGGATCACCCTGCCAGGCCTGACATGATACATTCATTGGCTTATTGGATTATGACCTTTCTCCCCCAGTGACATGCTAAGCTCCCCGAGGTCAGGGACTTGGTCTAACTCAGGTGTTATTTCAAGTGCCTAGAACGGAGCCTGCACATGAAAGATTCAACAACATATGTTGAATAAAGGTGGAAGGACTGCGTGTCTTGCCCTCAGTATTTAGTCTCCCAGGAGGAAAGCAGCCCGTTGCTTCCCCTGGTTTCCCCAGGGCCTTGGGCTGGGATTCCCCTGGCTGGCGCTCATCCCCAGCAGGGGATTCCTTTGGGTATCATCACAGCCATTTCTGGTTGGGTGGGCATCCCCTCTGAGCCCCCCCAGGACTGGGGGCCGTGCCCTGTCCCACCTCCTCCATTGACCCCAGTCCCGAGGCTTTCCTTACCTAGTCTTTGGCATAAAGTCACAGCAGTATCCAAAAGGTTAAAGCAGAGTGAACTGCTAATTTTAATGCTTTCTCTAAGCTTCAGTTTTAATAAGCGAAAATGATGTTCTTATTTGCAGTAAAGTGGTGTTATAAAATTCTGTCTGTCAAGCTCATTTTAAAACCATGGAAATAAATGATCTGACAAAATCAGGCTATTAGACAAGTGAGGAAGAGTGATTTCCATAAAGGTAGAGGAGCTGTTCCTTAATTTCACACTTGGTAGTCTTGTGGGTCGACTAAATTTTTAAATAAGTGATAAAATTATATTAGCACAATTGCATTTTTATAGATTTTTTGGTCATTGTACTCTTTTTCAATCCCTTTATTTTAACTCAGACTCTTCTGCTGAAAGGTTACTCTCAACTTATGTTACCTCGTAACAGTCTCTGCCCGCAGCGTGGCCCGAGGCTCACAAATCCTCAGACCATCCAAGCAGGGTCTGGTCAGAGCACATCACATGCCCGGAAATGGCCATTCCCTGCCAGACACCTGGGCTGGGGGCCTATGGTCTCTGGATCCAGAGGGAGGGGTGGTGGACCCCTGAGAATATCCCCTGGGCTGGGAGCTCACCTATCCCAGGCTTCTGAGCTCCTCAGTTTTTTGCTCAAAAGGAGACTTGGTTCTCCGGAAACCCTCGGTCCTCCCACTCAGGATGCTGGCTGAGGACAGGACTGGGCAGTGTTTGCACAAGAAGCTGGGAACTTAGGCAGAGCAAGGGAACAGTGGCTCCTTTGGGGTCCTTCATGTGTACCCCCACAACCCTTCTGGCCCCCTCAAATCATCAGATAGCCGGCGCTGAACTGGTGTTCTGTCTCAGGCCCTGGGAGAACCCTCAAAGGAAATCCAGAATCCCCAGTCTCCCGTGAAGCTGAAATATCCCTGATCAGACAGACACGGGCCCAGTTGGGGGAAGTGGGGGGGGACTCTTCTGATTTGATTTTTAATAATCAAAGGACAGCATCAAAGGTATGAATGTTTAGCACATCCTCTGCCCTGCTCTGTGACGAGTTCACAGGTTAACTGCTCAGAGCCCAGACGTCTGCGCCCCGCAGGTCCCGCCTCAACCAGCTGCTGCGTCCCCTCATACGCAGAGCTCACAGCTTTCTGCTCTTTGCCGCTGGTGCTTTTGGCCAATTCTGAGCCCCAGCCAGCAACTCATGCTCACCCCCAGCCCAGGTTCCTCTCTTGTTCTGCCCAGGTTGAGCCCCTGCCTGGGTCACTGTCACACTCACCAGCCTTGTCCACCTCGACAGGTCACCCCTTGACCTTGGCATCCTGCCTAAGCACAGGCAGTGAGATGGCCTGACATAAAGGCCTGGTGAGTGGCTGTCCCCTCACCCTCCGTGGAACGGTCTGGGCTCCGGAGCCGGGACCTGGGGCTGCACAGGTAACCCCCAGCTCAGCCTCAGCATCCATCTAGCCTCTGGGTACGTCCTCCCAGCCTGTGTCGAGGGGCTCTGGCCGTGAGGTTGCCCTCCAGACTTCTCTGTGAGCAGTTTTTAAAAACATGGATTCATTTCCAGGTAGTCTGCTTCCAGGAGTAAAAGCAGTCTCTTTCTCATTGGAAGGGAGGGAACATATGTTTATTGAGTGTCTGCTATGGGCCAGGCACAGTGCTAGGCTGTGAGGATGCAGACACCTCATCTATTTCCAAGGGAGGGGTGTGGTACTCACCTGGGAAGCTCAGCTCTTAGAACAAAGGAGCATACTGCTCCAGAGAGAATGACCTCTTGTCGCTGGAGGCCAGGCGTCTGAAGAAGCGGGAGGCTGGGTGAGAGAGCCCTCACTAAGAGCTTTGGAGAATCACTTCTCGGTAATCTAGCAAAGTGAACCCGGCGCTTTCTGTGTGCCAAGCACCGTGCTGGCTCCAATAACAGAAGAGCCCTTTCCCATTCCTCCCTCTGCAGGGAGGCGGAGAGGATGCCTGTTTTCACCCGGAGGACTTTCCAGGTTGGATGCTTGGTCCACGGGAAAGTGAAGCACCCTGGGAACTCACAGCCTGTCTGTGCCTCAGTCTCCCCATCTGTGCAGTGGTGCTCAAGGCTGCTGGAGGGCTCTCCTGGCCCTGGCACCCTAACAGCCAGGAGATCTGGGCAGTTATCACACAGCGGCCGGAGTGTGTGCCCTCTGCCAGCCAAGGAACATTCTTCTGCCATTCGGGAGAGCATCTTCCAATCGCAGAAGTCAACACTGCATTCTCCTCAGAGTCTCCAAGAGGCAACGTGGGAGCGCAGGGGAGTGTTAGAGTCACACATGCTTCCTGGGAGAAAGAGGAGGAAGTGCCTGGTAGACAAAGCCTGCAGGGTGGCCTCGGAGGGGTAGGGCTGTCTCTCCCTAGGAAGGAAGAAAGAAGAAGTCCAAATTAGTCATGTTGTATTACTTCTTTTTATGGCAATGCTCTGAAAGTCTGCAAATGTCAGCATGTTAATTTACTGTCACTCAGTGATATTATTTCATCCTTTCAAAAATGTGTTTCTTGCATTTTCAGTAGCATACTCCAAGTGTTCTCCATCTCAAAGTTTCTATAGATAGTGTGACTACTTTCACTCTGACCGTTGCCAAAATGTAGAAATTCATCTTTGACTGTAGCCACATATATGTTAGGCACGGAGTTGGGGACTCGGGTTTCCTGCTTACAAAAAGGGGAAGAAGTCTGATTTTTCTCTCTGTTCTATCACCTCTTGTCCTCCTAAAGTGCTCTGGGGTTTCTCTCTCAAGGAACGTGCAGAGATAAATTTAATAGAGAAATTTTAAGGAATCAGTCACGGCTGAGTTTGTATATGCAGTCTGGACCCTCCCTGTCTCCGAAGCCAGCCCAGCCCCAGCCCGATGCTTCTCCTATGGTGGCAAACTTATTTCAAAAATTCTGATGAAACACTTTGTAAATTTTGTTATTCTGTGATGATAATAAATCATTATAGCCTTAAACACTTCTCTAGCTTGGAGCCTCAGTCACAAATTATCTTGTCATTCTGACCAAAACATTCTCCAAAAAAGCTTGACAAGTGCTAAAACCCAGAACATGAAACCATGTGTTGTTGTGAAAGCAAGATTCAGAAATGTCAATTAATTAGATTAAGAGGCTACTTTTAGCTTTACTCTGTGATGCCAAATAACCCTTAAAATATGCAGAGCAGTGGAAATCTACCTCCGCGGTAGAGTACTTCTGTGCCGAGGGAAGACAATGGATTGGACTCACGGATGAAACTATTGTAGCTGTCAGTCGGCTCCAGAGAATGATCTAGGAGCAAATGTCACTTCTTTACCCACAGTGTGGCTTCATAAACTGGGTAAATTCTGTCATTTATGAATTCAAGTAGTTCCCCCAACCCCGCCCCTTAGAATTCGTAAACAGATCTAGAAGGAAAAGTCAAGCTTTTTTCCTATGTCTTTACTAGTAAGATGGATTTTTAATGTCTTTCTGTGCTTTTTTATAAATTTGCATTTGCATTTTGAAGTTCACTTTGTAAAAAAAAAATATATCACGGAGAAATTATTTAAATTTTTTTATCCCTGTTTCTTGAAAATCTGATCTTTAAATAATCTATATCCTCCATTTTATTTATGCCATAAACTGTTCCTATATTTTAATGGTCTGTTTGCTTTAAAAGGGGTTGTTGGTTTTAATAGCTCAGTTACTATCTTTGTAAACTAAACTCCTTCTGACGAAATTCAAGCAGATCATCTCTGCCTGTGTGTGGAAGGCACATTCCAACCCCTGAAAAGGAAATTTAAGCCAAATAAATATTCTGCCCAAATTAAAATACATAAAATGAATAGTTAACTTGGACAAGAGCTGATGGACAGAGCAGTCGGGCTGCGGTCACATGGGTGTTGGAAGAGCTGGCTGCCAGGCAGGGCCTCAGGAGAGGAAACCCAAATGAAATTAATTTCCTGTAACCCCCTTTGTCCATTCCTCTGGACTAATTGATTGCAGCATTGGCATGGACGTCTTGGGCGAGCAGAAACGGGCAGGACAGATGGCACCACTGAGGGTGACGTGAGGCCATTCCTGCCAGGATCTTAGAATTGCAGCCCCTGCACCCCAGGCACAGTTCAGCGCCCCCACCCCCATCAGCTCTGGGGGCATAGGCACTGGAAACTCACCTCCAAATTCTCATGGCAGTTGTACCCACCTTGATTCTATTGTAATCTGTGTGGGTTCTGATGCTAACTTGATGACAGGGCATTTCCACAGAGGAAGACACATCTGTGCCCGCACAAAGAAATGGCAGGGGTGGGGTTGAGGCTGAGGCCGAGATGAGAGATGTCTGAAGCTTTGCAAAGTTGCATGGAGCTGTGACAGAAGCCCTCCCCTCCTGGCATTTATAACCTCACTACCCCCTGCCCACCGCCATCCCCAGCAGCAAGCATGAGGAACCAAGAAAAGCATGAAGGCCAGGTGCTCCATCTGAGCCCTCCCTCCCTGGCTGGGGGCCGTGGGGGGGGTGGGTTCACCCTGGTGGTCAGGGCAAGCTGTGCCCTGTGCCAAAGATGGGACTTCCTATGGGAGGGACATCTTGAATGGAGCTGTTTCCTGCATTCTGTCCTTTTGTGCAGGGCCAGGAGAGGGATGGAAGTGGGGATCTACAGCCAAATGCTAGGTTTCTGTGCCTCACAGTTCCTGTGGGTCCCCCTGCTCACTGTACTTCCCACCCCTCTCAACCAATCTCACTGTTTCTAGCCAGAAATGAAACAATTAATGCGCTAGACAGAAGCCCTACCGTTACCTCTGGAACTAGATGGGTAATTAACACATAAATAAATAATTAAATAAGGAAATAAAAGAAAATGGATGAAAGAGGCATCCAGGGCTCTAGTCTCCCCAGAATAAGATGCACAGGGTGGTAGAAACACAGAGGGGAAGGGGGATGCCCGAGTGCTAGTCTCAGCTCTGTGGCTGACGTGGAGTGTTACCTTGGCCAAGTCACTCCCCGTTGCTGGGAGCTCTCTCACCAGACCAAAGAGCCCGCCCTGAATAAATGCCTACAGGAGTGCAGGGATGAGACGTGAACGTGGGTGGTTTCATGCAGCCGGTTGGCAGGTGCTGCCATGCCCCCTCATGTCCCTTCACCTGCACCGTTATTGAACCTGCTAAAGGCTTCCTACTGCAAGCACCTGGGTCTCTAAGGCCCCAGGATCATCTTCTTCCACGCACAGGGAGCAGTGCTCAGCCAGAAATGGATGGCAGTTCCAGATCCCCAGCTGCCCGACCTTCAGAGGGGACCCCTTGGAGATTTTCCTGCACAGTCCTACAGAGGTTCCCAGTTGGATGGAGTCCCCATTGCTCCCAGTGGCAACATGCTTCTTAATGCCTCTGCAGTTGGCTTCCTTTCTCTTTCAGTCTCCCCTATCCCCCCACTTCTGTCTGTACTTTTTGGGGTCACCTGTCAAAGGGAGGACCGCACCAAATCCTCATCTCAGGCTCCACTTCTGAAGGAGCCTCGCCTACAAGACAGATAGGGAGTCGTAGGGATGGGGCCAACACGGGAGCTCATGCCCCACCGAAGACGGGCAGCCCCCTGCCGTCACCTAGGAATGTGGCATCTAGAGATGCCAGAAATGGATACGAAATCTCCCAATTTTCAAGATTTGGCAATGAGTTAAAGTTTTTTTTTTTTTAAAGTGTGGCCCAAACCAAACGATCTGCAGGTCGTATTCAATCCACAGGCTACATTTTGCCACCTGTGCCAGGTACACAATCACCATTAGTTCAGGTGCCAGAGAGGCCAATGGATGAAGGCTCCTCTTCCTAGTAAATTCTGGTCTGCAGCCATCTCAGGGTCTAGGCAGTGTCAACAAAAAGGACAGGTCGCCTTTGTGTGGGTGGTGGGCCTCCAGCTGTACCTTAAGGAGAGAGTGGCCAGGAGGTGCTTGAGGTCAGTGACATCCACCTTGGTACAATTCTGGCCCCAGGATGAAGAGCTACCCCCCATCAGGAGAGCCTGCTCCTGGGGGCCCACGGGAAGCCCATAGCTTGGTTTCTCATCAGGCTTATCCTCCTGCCCCATGGAAACTTGAGATCCTTTATTAGGGGGAGCCATCCCTTGAGGAATCTGAGGCTTATCACCACACTGGCAAAGCTGAGGCCAGACATCACTCAAAATGCACAGAGGAACACCTTCTAACCCATAAACAGGGCCATCTGCAGCCCAAACTTGAACCCTAAGTGTACAGCTTGAACCTGATGTTGGGGCAGAAAGCGTCCTGGTGCTTTGGGCCTGAAAACTGGTTGAGGTGAGACTGTGACCCGCTGCTGATCAGAATCACAGCTGTTGGTCCAGGAATGACCCAATCCTGGGTTCCCACCATCGTGATGGAGAGCTTTTCCCCTCAAGGTTGCCGAAGCCACTATGCCCAAATTTCAGCTATGTGAGCCAAATTTCCTTTCTTTGCTTAAGATCTGGAGGTAATCCCTGCTGACAGCATCTTGACAAGCATCCCTGAACCCCCAAGTCTGGAAATGAATGGGCACCCCATGAAGTACAAGTTCTGGAAGGCAGCAGGAAGTAGTGTGTGCCAACTCAGGCCCACCTCCAAGGCCTGTGAGTGGTGGACCTTGGAGGGTCCACGGGCCCTGGGATTAAGGGAGTGTACGGACTTTTGAGAAAGGGGCCAGAAGCCCTAAATGGTCAAGAAGCTACAGTAGAAAATCCTAGAAAGGCCTCCAGGTGGAATAGAATAAAAAACATCTATCACTGCAATGGTCGCAGCAATATTTCATTTCTGAGGATTCAGAGGTGCTTCTCAGGATGCAAGAGGCTCTGCCATGGGTCCCGCCATCTCAAGGCACAGCCAGAAGGCAGCTGAGCAACTAGCTTTCCTGTGGTTTCTTACAAGGAGAGGCCCTCCCCTCCCTGCAAGCTCAGATCTTATCCATCCCTCAAGGTCCAGCCAGGCCCAACTAGTTCAAAGATCGGCTCCCAGCCAGTGCACTTTGAGTTTCCGGGACCAGAGCCTTGTAATCTCACTCTTTGTTTTCTGCCCAATCGCATTCTTAATTGGGCGTTGTCATTCACTTGTCACAATTGTTTTGTCTCCTTTCTCCAGCTTGACTCCAAACTCATTAAAGGCCAGGACAGCTCAGGGTGGGTCTTAGGCGTTATTTCTTCCTTCTGGGTGCAGGCACAGGGTGGGCGTGGCTGCGCTCTGGTCTCATGGTCCAGCCCCCTGAGACGGGACTTGTACAGGGTCCCAGGAGACCTCGCCAGGGCCCCCGCCCCATGTCTTGGGCACACAGAAGCTCCTCAGAACTTCTCTCAAGATGAACCATGGGTCCCCATGTTTAGGAAAGGCAACCCCTACCACCAAATGGGCCACAGTGTCAAAGTCCCCCTGTAGTTATGCTTCTCTGGGTGTCTGGCCCCAACCTTGCATCTGCTCTCAGAGCCTTCACCGGGCCCATGCCTATGAGCCCAAGGCGCGCCCATGCCCATGCGCCCAAGGCGCGCCATCTTCTTCTCAGCACTTCCTTCCCCTGCCCCATTCCATCCTGCCCCCTTGGCTCTTGATGGCAGAAAGAGAGGGGCTGACTCTCCACCAGGTGGACACCTCACCTCTCTGGCCTTCAGTTCAATTTAGGAGAATGGGCCCATCTCTTTTCCAACCTTGAGAGATTCTCACCACCCCCTTCCCCCACCTCTCTACCCCGGAAACAGTGTCATGCAGGGGTGTGGGTGGAGGGGATTAGGCCAGCAGAGGAAGTAGCCAGGATGCTGAACACACTCTCCTTTGTGATTTTTCCAGGTTCTATGCTACCTTGTTGATAATGTGAATATTGACAGTATTTGAGAAAGCTGTAATGTGAAGTTGGGGAAAACAGTGTGAAGTTCAGTGGTCAGACCTTGAGGACCACAGAGAAGGCAGGAAAAGGGGTTCCTTTTATATGCTCCCTTGCCCCCACCCTGCCCTGCCCCTCAGGTCCCGGATCCACCCCCAGCTCACTACCCCCAGGGGAATCTGCGGTGTCAGGGAGCCCATGAGCCTCCACGAGACCCGAGACTCAGTCTCTGAGTGAAACACCAGGGCCAAGTGTCAAACTCCTTCCAGAACCATGGCCCTTTTGGAGGTAGGGGATTTAGTGTAGGCTCAGCAGATGAATGGGTTTGCACTCAGCCTGTGCTTCTAATACCTCTGCAAACAGACGCCTGACTGACCTTCCTGAGAGCAACTGTGGCCCAGGGCGGGCCATGGCGCCCCCCTGGGTCTCATCTACAGATGAGCCCTGTAGGAATCCCAGCCTGGCTGGGGAGAGGCAAGAAGAAAATGGGCACGTGACCGTCCTGAGAGAGCTGAGCTTCTGCGCACATAGATGGGACGACACCTCGGGGTGGGAGAAGGCCTTTGCTTTTGTGGGTGTCCCAACACGAGGATGCCCGCTTACCATCTCAGCTGGGGGCCTCGGGCCACTTCCCTTGCTTGAGAAGTCGGTTCTGCATCTCCCCTTACCATTGCCCATCCTAGCAATTCCATCAACGTGCTGTTTAACCACGGGGGAGGGGGGAGACTCCCCAGGACCCCAATTCAACAGGCACAGTCCCTTGTGCCTGGAGCTGGAGTCCACTGGGCTGAGGATGGGTCGAGCCGCAAAGAGACTGCACACGTGAACTTAGCACGACCACGCAAGCTGGCCACGCCGCCTGGAAGGTCCCCACGCTGCAGGAACCTTTCTGGTCCCCCAGCCAGAGCTGCTTCTTTCTGAGGCCTGTCACTGCAGCCCTTCAAACCCATTTGACTGGGTTGGAGCGCATCACACTGTCACCAACTCAGTTTTCATTAAGCGGCTGCTTCTCTGTTAGCCTAGCCAAGCAGAAGAACTCAAACACATGCACAAATTAAATCGACATCCAAACTCCACCAATATACAAAGCAATTTAAATGATATTCATTAGAGCGATGACAAGCCCTGATGAGGCTTTCAGGAGCCGGGTCCTTCAGCTTTTGCCGACTTGGTTTCATGGTCACTGAGGCGGAACTCCGGCGACTATACCTCCTTTTTTTTTTTTTTTTTTTTAAGCTAAGAAAACGACTCCTTCCTGACACACCTACCTCATTCTCTCTCCTTCCCTCCTTGCTCTATCTTGGCCCAAGTTTCCCCAGCCCTAGTTTCCGGACACAGGTATGGCCGTGAACCGGAGAGTCACGTAAAGGCAAAAGCAGCCACCCTGACTCCTTTTTTCCATAAATGCTCCAATTAAAACAGATTTCAGTTTCTCGTAATTTCATTTCACTTGGCCTGGGAGATCTCTAACTCACAATTATGACAGTCGTAAATGTGTCCTGGAATCCTGCTGTGGGGAAAAAAAATAATGGAAGTGAAATGTTGAGATGCAATAATTTTTCAAACTTAACCCTCCAAATTTAAAAAGTCATTCCCCAAGTCCTATTTATATATTGGAATTTTTAAAGAGAGAGCAGGATGGGGCCCTACCCCCACCCCTTGCTGCTGCCTGGAGCTACAGTGGAGGAGGTGGAGGCCTGGTGTGGTCTGCAGGCCTGGGTGGGCATGGGACACTCAGGCCTCACGTGTGGGAGCTAAGAGCCTTGCCAGCCTCAGAGCCACATCTGAGTCTCCCAATCCCAGGGAAGGCTTCAAGTCCACCTGGGCAAAGAGAGCAGCAACGGACTGCCTGATTCACCGCCAGCTAAGGGCAAAGCAAGGTCATGGCCACATCCATCAGCACTCTGAGCTTTGGAGTTTGCAGCCCAGATAATATTCACAGCAGGGGGAATGATCAGCAACTTCATACACTGATGCCTGCACTTCTGTTTATAATTTTATGCTCAAGGTTAATTATGTGCGTCCTTGCCTTTGATCAGAGATATTAGCGCGTGAGGATGTTGCCTGAGCCCATATTGGGAAAATAAGGATTCTAAGAAATACCCATGGACTGAAAACACACTTTCATCATTAAGGAATGAGCTCTTAATTAGGAAAAAGCTCTTAAAAAATGGTATAGATAGCACCGTCCAACAGAACGTCCTGTGATGATGGGAATGTTCCATGTCTGTGCTGTCCAAAAGAGTAACCACTAGCCACATGTGGCTACTGAGCATTTGAAGTATGGCTGGTATGACTGAGGAATGAAACTTTTCATTTTATTTCATTTAAATGTGAATAATCACATGTGGCTGATGGCTACTATATTTGACCACTCGGGTTAGACAGTAAATAACAGTGTATTCTAATTCCTGAGTAGCTAATTATGGATGTTAATCTCTGGAAAGAGGTCACCTTGCTGATCATCATTATCATCAGGAATGATTTATTAAGAATATATTAGTACATGACATTATACAAAGGTGGTAGAAAAGCTGTTCCTCTGATCTTTTATCATTAGAATTTAATTTTGAAAACACCTGGCTCTTTGGACTCGAGGTAGTGCACTGACCCCTGAATGCTGAGCCTCAAGAAGCCACTAACTTTTAAGTCACTCCTGATGTCCAAAGCCATGGCCGAAGTCACCATCAGGCTGTCTGGGACTGTCAGGCCACTGAACAACAATTTGACAAATCCATTGTTTTGGCTGAGCAGGGAACACGGTCCCAAATCGACAGTGCTTTGGGATGCCTTTGGAACTATCAAAAGCCCACCCATTACTGGGTTTGTTTGCCTTTACAATCTTCCTAGGGGTAACCTGCTGTCAAATCCTTGGAGATCAAAACACAGTGCCTGTGCATCCAACAGCATCTCCCTCTGGCTTGGGGAAACTCGATGGCTGTGTGGAGAGCGTGCACTTCCCTGGAAGCGAAACCCTGTTTGCTCCCTGCTTTCTGCACGGACACCAGGAGTCCAGGCCTCAGCAGTGACAAGGCTGCCACATTGCACACACGGGAAGGTGGGGTTTGTCAGGATGAGCTTTTCCTCCCAGAAGCTTTATGCTAAGAGACAGAACTGAGGCTTCCCCCCAAAGGAGTGAGATGGTTTCTGAAGCTAACTATAGCATATTTTGCAAAGGCCAGCATACCCTGGAATCGTGTGGGAACACAAGCACGAGTACCTTGTCTGCATCTCTGAGGTCAGCCGCAGGCTGAAAGGCATCGACTGGCACCAGGTCCCCAGGGAAATGCATTTTTAGGTTTCCTTTTGCCAAAGATTACACGTGCTTACTAATAAATCCCTAGGGAGAAAAAAGGTTAGTGTTTCTCTTACCAAAAGAATAACTATCTGGCAGAGCAAAAATGGTAATTTCTCCATTAGCTAAAAGGATAATAGTTATTATTTTAAAGTATTTATTATTACAGAGTGGTGTTGGGGTTTGTGTGTTTTCATTCTTATGATTGCTTGCTATAATACCAAGTGGATTATTTTTGTGCTAAATAGTCAACAGAATAAAACGCGATTGCAATTTTCTAATTTCAAAAGAGCTGCACAGACGAATTTGAAAAAATAAAATCATTTGATTTTTTTTTCTTTTTTTCTATTAGATGACTTAGAAATCTCCGGAGACAATAGTTTCAACACAGGATTTGTTCAATGGAGCCTCGTTTCCGATCAGCTCATGTCCTTCAACTACCTTCAGGCTTCTAACTTCAGGGTTCTGCTCTCAAGATGGAGTTTAGCTCTTCCCAGAGCTTGGCAGGTACTAGGGCCTTTTTCCTCTTTTAGTAGTCAGTCACCAGATCTGTGAAACAATAGGTGGGCCAGGGGTTGGGGGCAGTGAAGTCCACCGAGCTGGAGTGGTCTGATTTTGAGAGAAGGAATCCTTCCAGATCTGCAGAGACCACAGCCCTGAGCTCTGCTGGGGAGGCCTTCCTGGGCTAACCACTGCCACCTAAGCTCTCCTTAGCACCCGGCAGAGAAGCAGCTCTTTGGTGGTTATCAATATTTTTTTTCCTTTTTGCAGAATGAAAATAGAACGAAGATGCCAGGGAGATCTGGGTCTTCATCATAACCCACCCTCTTTAACTATGTAAGATTTTGGTTAATTATAGAATTCTTGCTGCCTCAAACTTAAAGATACATCACTGATATTTTTTGCTAAATGTTGACGGCAGCGAATAGCTAAGATGTGGCATATTGATTTCTTGTTGTGAAGTGAGCTGTTCAAGCTCCATTTAAGATTTTCATCTTGCATGTAGCCCTGAGCACATCATAGCGCCATAAATTAGTTAAATTGCACATTTATCACAAATGTTATTTTAAGATACTGCGTAAATGTGATGGCTGGAAGATATACCGTAGGACTGCAACAAGCCTGGGCTTGGGTGGGGTGAGGTCGGGGTCACCTACACACCTGTGATTGAAACCTCCCTCACTTGGCACCATCCCTCCTCCTCCCTGGACTCGTTGAAAGACCTGACTTGGATGACCCATTCCTTCCTGCACTCACTTTCTCTATGAATGTCAACCGTAGGCAAACTAGTGCACAGCCGCATCGGCCTTGGAATACAACTTTAGATCTTCCCAACTGATCTCAGGAAAATCAGGGACATTCTGGGCTGTGAATGGAAGGCTCTTTGGGACCGTGGCCCAATCTCCAGCCAGGAGAAGGTTTGATGACCTTGGGAGTAAGTGGCCCTGCATTTCCAAGTGGGGTGAGGCCCTAGCCAGCCCCGCCTCCTGCCATGATGTATGGTTGGGAGATCGCCATCATGCCAGGTGAGGTTTGCAGTCATGACTCAGGTCCTCCACTGCCCAGCGACTATGTTTCCTCTAAAGGTAAAATTAATTTCTGGGCCCCATTAATATGAGCGGTCCTTTCTTGGCTATGAGCCCCCGGGGACCAAATGAGTCATAGAATCTGCTACCTGCCTTGGCGATAAATCCTCACTTCTATACCCAAACTGAAGTCCTAAAGCTAACCCTGGGGGTGGGGTGAGGAGGAGATGGGCAGGGCATCAGTTTCTTCTCCCAAACTGTAAAGGGGGGCGGGGTTTCCAACATCACTCGCACAAATCCCATCTCCCTTCAAGCCACATGGGCCCTGGTGGTGATGGAAGTGTTGTCAGTTTAATCTGTTAGATGCAGGACTTTGGATTCTAATAAACCAATGCTATATTTAACCTGTGAAAAATTCAAGAGTGGAAATCTGGGCTCCAGGATGTGAAGATGCGGAAGGCACGGCAGGGAGGGTGTCTCTGTCCCCTGAGCCGGTTCCAAGGGGAGCCGGCCCCCCAGGGAAACGTATGGTGTCCCAGGCCTCCTTCCAGGTAAGGGCGGACAGGGAGAAGAACCGCTCTCTGAGGGACTTCTGTGGCCACCCTGGAAGCGATGGGGAAGGGGACAAGGCCCGTGACCCAGAAGGGAAAGACCCGTCTGCGCCGCCCGAGGGCAGAGCCCAACAGTGTGCCTGCATTACAAGGCGAGAGCGGAGCCAGCACACACCTCCCTACTTGCCAAAAACCCGTTTTAAACTCTAGTGAGGTTCTCTCTAAAAACCCGGAGAGAGATGGATTGCTGAGAGAAAGTAGAGCAGACAGAAATTTTGGCCTCATCTTGACACAAAGGGGTGGGAATGAACAGAAAAAAATGTAGGCGTTTTGCTGAACATCTCTGAAAGGGCTTAATTTAAATTTTTAATAAAAGCGTATATTTTTTTAACGTGGAGGTGTTTTATATATCACATGGATGTAATACATCTCTCATTTGTATAATTCTAGGTTAGGAGCTACGATTCCACATAACTGCAAGAGTCGTCTGAATATAGTAATAAAGGTATTTTACAATTTTACATGATAGGTTCCCAGCGTTTTGTTGGCATAATTTGCCAGGGTTAATAAAAGCTTGTGATTATCATATAAATGCTCTCCCCACCCCTCCCGTGGATGGGTTCAAGCTCCCCGCCCCCCCTACACCTCGTTATCTGGGCTTGCTTTAGCACAAGAGAGACAGTGTGGACCCCAGGGTCCACCTGCCCAGCTGGGCTCTGTTTTTTCTGCTCCTTGAAAATCCCGAATCAACAGGAAGGAGCCGCCCTGCACTGAGTCTTCCAAAAACCTTTCTTCCCATCTCCCTCGAGCAGGGCTCTGGGCCCTGACTTCGACTTCTCTCATGCAGATGGGAGACCAACCTCCGGCCCCCACGCAGGTCACCAGGTGTGACCGAAGCTCCACTACCGATCTTTGATAGCGTCGCCTTCCCAGAGAGAATCTAACCTCACGGGAACGTCTTCCTTTCTTTTCCATTTTTATTCTTGGGGAAAATTCTGTCCACGCTGCCTCTCTAAGTGAATGTCTGCTGCTCTCCAAACCCAAAGTTCACTAAAACTCCCCTGATTTACGGGCGGCTTCCGACTGCCAGCACCTGGCAGACACAGCAACCAACTCAGTCATAAACAGATCGCATACAATTTAATTTTAATGTGCTCGTTAGTCGTAGCACATTTCAGACATAATTGTGAACGCAACACAAAATTATAGCAAAAAGACAATTTTAATGCTGCCGTAGAAAAGAGGGTTATATGAAGAGTCACATAATGGTGGTTCATTGTCAACAACAAAACAGGGCACAGAGTGTCTGTGCTGTTTACATGCCAATATTTTATACATAGGTTCTCATATGGTGTCAGCTGTCAGTTACTTCTGCAAATTAACTGCCAAAAATGGAGAAGAACAGAATCACTTGGAGAGCCGGTAACCACGGGTTACCTTTCATAAGCCTAAAGATAAAGCTGCAGTGTGGGATCTTGGGAGAATAATTAGGAAGAACAAAACAGAAAGTTACCAATTGAAATAAAAAAGGCATCCTACAATATGGAATAGCAACCAAGAGGGCTTATAAATAAGTAAAAGAGGTTGTATCACAGAATGCCTCGTGACTTTTAAGCAAAGTATTACAGTACAAACATTTTAAAGGCTTTATCAATGTTTAGGAAATACAGTACAAGTTCTCTCTCTTTTTTTGTTCTTTTTTTTTTTCCTTTTGAAATAGACTTACCCCTTTGAGCACTGAGTTTATTTTGAGCGTTTTTTTTTTTTTGATTTCTAATAAATACCTTTAAAAATCATGTGCAAAATAGTTATGATGCCTGCCATGGATGGATTTCCTGGCCTCGTTTATTCAGACTGCTCAAAACAAATGATAATATGATGCTAATAAATATGTATAATTTAAACGTGAACCTCTATCAATATAGATGTACTGTATAGCAAAACAAACAATCATACTTTGCTTTCAGATAATGTTTCTGTATACTTTATAAATGTTATCTGTGGTATCTTCTGTATAATTTACAATGTTTGCATGTAAAAAAACAAAACCCATAGACCTTAAAAAAAAAGAAAAAGAAATATACACTATACATAGGCACGGCTTATGCCCAGAGCATAGCAGGTACATAAAACACTGTTGCTATAAATGCAGGAAAAAAGGTCATTTACCCACAATCACATTTTTCATAAGAGAGTCTGAAATCTATACAATATATACATCTATGTTTCAATGTGAAAATAATATTCTTTTAAATTTCAAGGCGTGTTATACCCCTGCAGACCTGCATAAATGGAGGTTCATATTATTAATTATAACTAAGCTGGTAAGGAATTTAAAAAACAGAGCTTCATACATTATCATTATTTTATTTTATTTTTTAACCAAATTAATGCAAAAGTGCTTCAAAGTACTCAGAGGGCTAAAGATGAAAGGGTGAAAAATGCCAGCACACTCGGCCGCGTGGAAAAATGTGGCCGGTTTCGTCATAAATGCTTAATTAAACTGTCTGTTAATGCATGCAGCTTGAAGCATCGGGGGATGCTCACAACTAAATCCCATTTACACAAAGTTCCAAACACCTACCACTGCGTTTTAACTTTCATATTTTACCAGTGACAACAGCTGAGTATGCACCTCTATTAAACACTGTACAGTTATACAAAACAGTCCAGCCCAGAGTGATTCTCTGCAGTTAAAATAAGAACATGTGCCTAGAACAAGACAGAGGGGCCTTAAGGTGCCTGCAACAGTTTCCCTCAAAGCAAATCACAGTCGTTTTCATCGAAAGCAAACGCTACTGCTTCTCTAACTCGGAAACGTACAGAAGGTGGTCCTCTGGGGATTTCCCGTGTGTTTTGCTGAGGTGAAGTTTAACCGCATGCTTGCTCGCAAAGGTCCGATTGCAAAGTTTGCACTGGTAGGAGGTCCCCAGGTCCTCCTCGGGGGAGGACGTCACCAGTTTTTCTGACGGTGACTTGGTTTGTGCTATCTGATTGTTAATCTGTTCGGTGGACAGTTTGGACAAATCCCGTAGCCGGAAGCCCAGGTGTGACTCGAGATGGCTGATGTACGTGGAGGGAGTCCTGATTTGTGACGCGCAGTCATTACAAAAGAACACGGGGTGACCCGTGTCCAAGTTTTTGAGGAACTTTGTTCCACCTGTCCTTCGCAGCTGGTACTTCACGTTGGCCAGCCAGTGGCTGATGGTCGTCATGGAGAGCCCGGTGAACCTTGAGATGTGCATGCGCTCCTGGGGGCTCAGGTCCGACATGATATACTTGCCCTCTGAGGTTTGCCGGAGGCTGGCGGCAAACTGGGCCTGGAGGATCAGCAGGTGCTGGGGGTTCCAGTTTGATTGGCGGCCCTTCCTCTTTTGCGCAGGCGTCACCTCCTCGGCCTCCTCTAGGGTGGCGCCGTCAATGTCAGACTTCTCGGAGACGCTGGAAGGGGTGGAGGACTTGGACGTGTGGCTCTCTGTCAAGTTCTTCAGCATATCGGATATATCGGACAAGGCGTTCTCGCGGAGCGGCGAGTTGGACATGAACGATACGACGGCAGAGGTCTTTGCCGTTGTCACCGTGGATGAGGAGGTTGCTGGGGATGTGGACGTGGGCGACAAAAGCACTGAACCCAAAGAGCAGCCTTTGTCACTCTTCCCTTTTGTCAAGTCTATGGGTTGGTCGTTGTTGACGTGGTAGAAATAGCGGTCGAGGTGGTCCACCTTCTTGGACTGCAGGGGTGGTGGGGTGGCCACCGCTGCCTTCTCGGCCAGGCTGTTGCTCATCTTGAAAAGCATGCTCATGGGGTCGAGGGCAGGGAGGGAGGGCTTGGCAGCCTTGCCCAGGTGGATGTTCATGACCGACTGGAGGGCGCTCAGGGGGTTAACGAAGGGCTGCTCCGGCGGGTGGTCGGTGATGATGGCCGTGCTGCTGCTCAGGCCGCTGCTCATGGGCTTCACCAGGTCCTTGCCGTTCTCCACCGGCTCTGCTGAGGGGCTCCCTTCCTTGCAGCCGTCCCGCTGGGGGCTGGGGCTGTCCTCCTGGCTTTTGAAGCCCCCATCGCTGGACGCCTCCATCCTGACGGGCTCACTGATGTCGCTGCTGCACGGGGACGGGGTGGCCCGCTTGGGCGGAGAAAGCTTGCCCTCGGGCTCCTTCATTTTCTCCTCAACTTTGGCAACTTTCTCGGTGACTTTTTTCACCAGCTCCTCCATGGCGTGAAAGTTTGTTTTGGGCATGGGGGAGGTCTGGCTGCTGGGCGGAGAGATCAGGGTCTGGTTCTTCGTGGGGGACACGACGTCACTGTTGCCAAACATGGGCTTCAGGGGCGCGCTCTTCCCCGCGGAGCCCAGAGACAGCTTCATCATGTTGGGGAGCTGGTAGGCGGCGTGGATGCTGGGGTAGCCCCCCCAGCTGGGGGTGCCGTTCTGGGCCTTATTGATGGCAGACGTCACTGTGTTTTCTAGGGACTTGAGGATATCAAGCCCCCCCTTGGGACTCTCTTCTAAGTCGTTCTCAGTCAAATAGTGGTACTTGGAAGAGATGTCGTACTTCTCCTCCTCCTCACAGGCCTTCTCCTTTTCCTTAGGCTTCTCGTCGGTGACCGCTTTCTCTTTGTCGGCCTCCTTCTTGACCTCCACGTTCAGTTTCGGGGAGACGCTGGCGGGCGTGTTGGAGGGGGACGTGAAGGTGGTGGCGGCCAGGGGCACGGATTGCACCTTCTCATCCAGCAGGGTGGTGATGCTGGGCGTGACAGGCGTCTCCATGATGGGCTTCCCCTTCTTCATGGCCGAGTTGGTGACCTTGATGAAGTGGCCAGTCACCATCATGTGGGCCGTGAGCTCCTGCAGTGTGTCGTGTGAGCTGCCGCACTCCATGCACTTGAGGATCTGGGACTTGCGGGCCTCGAAGTGCCAGGCGTAGCTGGCCCCGTTCTGGTGGCCGTAGCGGTTATTTGGCGTGATGTATGGGTTGGAGTTCTTCTGAAGCACGTCGTTCGTGTCCGCCATGGCAGCTTTGGGGGTGCCGCCGGTGGAGTCCGGGGAGCTGGGGAGCTCCAGCTCCAGCGAGGGCTTCTTGCGAGTGGCAGGGATGATTTTGGCGGTGACGGGAGTGACAGGTTCCTTCAGAGGCACTTTTTGGTAGTGTTTCGTTTTGATCATATGGACACTCAAGTCCTGGAGGGACTCGAACGAGTGGCCACAGTACATGCACTTCAACACCTTCTGGGCGTCCTCCTTCCCTTCCATTTCCAGCAGCGAGCGTTTGCGGGGCTTGGACCAGCGCTTGGGGTTGTTGTTGTCAGTCTCGTGGTTGTCGTCGCGGTAGTGCCCCGTCTCGTTCATGTGCACCGTCAACTCCACCAGGGTGTCGTAGGCGGCGCTGCAGTCTTTGCAGCGGAACTTGCTGGCCCCTGTGAAGATGGAGCCGTAGAGCTTGCTGCTCTGCCGGTACAGCTGCACGGTGCTGAACAGGCTGGGCTCGGGCAGCATGCGGCTCTGGGACACCTGCTGCAGGGTCTTGGCCATGGCGCTCTGGTGCCAGTCGAAGCTCCCGCTGCCGCAGCTGCTGCTGCTACTGCTGCTGCTGCTGCTGCTCCCGTTGTTCTTCTCCGAGGACGGCTGATGCAGGTTGAGGGTGAGGCTGGACCAGTACGAGTTGGAGAGGAAGTTGTTGTACACGGCCTTCATCTGCTCCAGGCTGTCCGACACGGTCGTGTCTTCCGGTGGGACCGCCACCTCCTTGGTCTCCTCTTCGTTCTTGATGGAGCCACTTTCAAAGTCGGCCATCCGGTCACTAGTCTCACTGATGTGGGACTCACTGTCCATCTCGTGGCTGGAAAACTCTGCCGCTGGGGAGTTCTGGTAGCTGGGGCAGGTCTTGCTGAGCTCCTTTTCTGGGCACATGTACTTAGCCGAGGGCTCCCCATCTGCCAGGCTCTCCTCTGGGTCTATATCTTCGTCTACCAGGGCGGCAGCCTTTAACTCATCTGAAACATAGGCTGCCGTGACAACAGGTGGGACAAATAGGACAGAAAGAAGGGACACAGGGAGAAGGAGAGAAAGAAAGAAAGAAAGAAAAGCATTAGTAAGTGTTGATCTTACCTAGAACATTTTCTCGGCTCTCGGGAAAACGCAGCAAAGCAGACAGGCACATTTATTTGTAAAATTAAATAGTTAAAATGTGGTGTTTCTTTGGAGCAAAAAAAAAAAAAATCTGCTCTTCAAACATAATTTGCCACCTTATTCTTCTCAAGGGGCAACAGCTTGAAATTAAAACTAAATTTGAAATTAATGAAGCACATTCTGGAGGTGGCATTCATTTCTAAAGTAATAAATTACTTGTATCAACCTCAGAGACAACAGTTCCTGTCTGTCAATTAATATGTCTTATGCTTCTCCTTCCCCTAATGCATTTCTTAACAGACAGATTCACAATTTAAATTAAGCAAGCATTTTTTACTCATTACATTTTTGAGGCTCAATCTTTAATAAATATAAAGCACAAAAACATCAATACAATGTTTACAAAGTAAAAAGAAAGTACATCAATTGCAATAAATTAAAAACAAGGTTTTGTGGCTTTTTTTTTTCTTTCTTCCTTCTGAAAAAGTAGGTCTTATTGAAGCTTAAAGTAAGTTTCCTTATAGAAGCTTGGACAGGTGTTGGTTTGTTCTAGATGGGAAGGAAGACTCTGACCCGCCACCACCCAGCCCTGGCCGTGTCCCCCATGTGTACACTCAGCCGTTCTCAGCTACTGGCACACACACTATCCATGCAGAATTATGTCAGAACAAGTTCAGGCAAATTGGTATGCGGTGCTCATTCCTGCTGTATAAATATATACAAGACCTTCCAGTGGACCTTACAAATGTCAAAGTGTTTGCTCTTTAGACTACTTTGTCAATATTTACTCAGCATAAGCTTCATGGGCATCCAACAGGGATCCTGTCTTTCTGGAAGCAATGTAACTGGGGATGTAAATCCAGCCTGTACTTCTGAGCAGGTGCAGGTGCTCTGAGCACGGCTGAGCAGCCGTGGGTTCTGGAAGATGCACTCCAGAGATGCAAAGCCAGGAGAACACTTGCATTCATGGAACTGAGTGATTTTTTTTTTCATTCTTTTGTATTCGATGACTTTGGTTTTTCCTTACTGGAGCTTGCCTGACACTGTAAACCAAGTTGGGTTGATCTCGTGAACAATTAGGCGTGGCCAGCCCTGTGGTGAGTGTTAAACCAGAAAAGGGGTGAAAAGTAATTTCTTGTCAGCTCCTCAATACCTGTTTGCTTCTAAAGGCCAGGGACTGAGTGTGTGAGGCAGCTGGAATGGCACAGTGCTAACTGCATGGCTGATTAAAAGCTCCTAGGAAAGAAAAGGAAACTTTGTTTGTGGAATTCACTCCCATAACTTTAAAGATCTGGGCCCCAAATCAATTTCACACCAGGAAAAAAAAAAAAATACAGTGAAATGACTCAAAGAAGATTCCCAGGAAGACACACAGATATTTCCCCTGGCTCTTCCATCCAGGTCATGTGTGATTTTCTTCTTTCCTAAGACCCCTTTGAGCACCAAGATTTCTAAGCTGAGAAACTACCAACATCCCAACACCGAGGTGATTCGAATTTGGATGGGAAGAGTGTCCCAGGTACACACATTCGGATCAGCTGTAGAGGCAGGGATGCTTCTGCTTATATGCAAACAGGGAAGCAAGAGTCTTGGGCTGGAGCTGTGGAATGTCCTTCACAAATGACCAGAAGAAAGTGCCCTGCTCTGGTCAGCTGTGGTGAACCTTCAGTTTAAGGCCATGCGCTTGGAGCTGACATGGCAAACGAGCTCTTTTCCTAGGGCCAGGTCCACAGTGGAGAGCGGACTATGGTGCTGGTCACAAGGGGGAAGATGAATGCTCTTGTTGGGAAAGGAAGAGGAAAATACAAAGGAAAGAAGGTATCTCCTCCTCCGCACACCATCCTCGGCTTCAGCACACTCAAACCCCACAACAGGGCTGGCAGGTCTGCAGGGAGGGGAGCTGGGGGCAAAGTGACCAAGAGTCGCAGTTTGCCTGGAACGCTCCTGGTTTCAGCACCGAAAGTTCCACATCCCGGGGATCCTCTCAGTCCTGGGCAAACCCGGTCAGCTGACCACCCTGGCCAGGGGACACCCAGCAGGACCAGGTCAGAGCATCCAGGCAGATCTGCATAACGCTCGCAGAGGAGCTAGAGCAGGGCGATGTGGGTTTGACTGTCTGCAGAAATGCACCGGGTGCAAGTAGGTGTAACGTTTGCATCCAATGGGGCCTCATTTGGAACACTGAGTCTGGAAGGGGAAAACCACAATGGCCTGTGTCCCTGCCCGGCCCCGTGTGAACAGGGTAGATCCCAGAGCCCCTTCTCTCCCGGAGATGGCCCTGGGAGCCACAGTCCGCAGCGTGAACCGCACCCATCACGGCTCCCATGGAATTCAGTCTAGGACAGGCAGGAATCCAGACATGGCCCCACCTGGCCACTACAGGAGAGACACACCAGGCAGGCAAAAGAAGCCAGAGCCAACGGGTGGACATGAAAGAGCCCAACGTAGCACGAAGGCCACCAGCTAAGGGAATACTGGTGGCTCTGCCCGTCCACCTCCCACCCAGGGGCAGCGTGGCCCCCGTGGAAGCCTCGGCATGGTGCGGGGAGCACAGCAGGCTGTCTGGAGCGCCCCCCATAGCACACACACGCACCATCATCGGCCTGGCCGGCTGCCACCCTGAGCTGGCCCCAGCGAGCTCCAATATGCCTTGTAAATCGCACAGCAGTATCAGAATGACATCAGTCTGATTGAGGAGGAAATTAATATTGAAAGAAAAGTAAGGCCAACCCCCCTGGTGGGAACCAAATCCTACTCTGAGGAAAATTTAAAAGCTTCGGGGCCAAGAGGCCCTGGATCCTGGGAGACGTGGCATCACCCCACACACCACCCTTGTCATGGTTTCTGAGGCTCCTTACAAGCCCCCTTGCACACTGCCCTGACAGGGACCTCACCACCTCCTAAAACAGCCATTTTCTTTTCAGACCCAACAGGGAGAAGTACTTGGAGGGCTAAGCACGAATCCTTCTGCTATGTTTTGCCATAATTGCGCTCCTCCGAGAATATCACATCCACTCTTGATGACTGAACTTCAAAAAGTGGTGAGAAAGCTGAAACGGGCCCAGAGAGATGGCAGAGGGGATGAAGGGATGGAAAGGTTCATTCATTCCACTAATTCTGATTGCGCCCCACGCCTGCCAGGATACCTTTTTCTTTCTCTCGGCCTCCATTTCCCCATGTGTAAGTGACAGGGCCCTGCGGCCTGATCTGTAAGGCCCTCCTCCTCTACGTCTCTGTTTCGTGGCTTTTCTGCGGGAAGGGTAAAGAAGTGAGGCAAAGCCCACTTGCTCTGGCTCATCCCCTCCACTCGCTGCCCCTCACAAGCACGCAGCAGTTAAGTCACTCCTTTGTCCCTTCTGCTCTGCACGAACCAGCAAAGTCCCCCGCCGGAGAGAAGGAAGAACGTCCTCACTGGGACAGTTGATGCCCCGGATCAGGCCAGGAGGGGAGGGGGACTGGGTGTCTCCATCACAGACTGGGTGGACAGTGAGAGGTCAACAGGGGGCTGGGGGGGCACTGGGTGAGAAGCCAGCCCCACCGAGGTGGCCATCAGGGGTCCCTCCTGTCAGGGAGCCGATGGCAGGCCCTGTCCCCGGCTTGAACCTGACAGGTAATCGCGCACAGGTAATCAGGCCTTGGGAGGCTTCGCTACTGTGGACGGTGATTTTGATCCCTGCTGCTATTTAACTTTCTGCTTAACTTTCTCCTTCTGTTCCTGTCTGGATTCTCCAAGGCCAAGGGCCCACTGTACTCTTACAATCCTGAACATAGTAGGTGAGCAACAGACACTAGCTCCCTGCTTTGGAAAGAGAATGATTGGAGGTCACGTCCGGCAGAAAGACGCTTCTTTCCAGCCTCTGTCGCCTCCGACCCCAGCATCTCTCACCTCAGGAATCCCTGACTCCAGCCCCAGCCCCTTCCCTCTGTTCTCCAGACAGAAGCCACCGGATCCTTATCATTCAGCGGGTGGCTGACGCCCCACCCCCGCCCGTGGGACCCCCTCAGTGACCTCCCATTGCCCCAGAGTCCTCCACCGTCTCGGCCCTACTTCCTCTCCAGCCTCTCGGCTTCTAGAATGCGCCAGAGCCTCTCACTCTGCACTGATGCCTCCTGTGCTGGAAACCCTGGGGCAGATGCAAAGACGAGGAGGGAAAGCCATCTACCCCTCCCTGGGCTTCAGTGGAACGTAATATCTGGGGAAGGGGGCTTCTCGACCCCAACTCTGTCCCCTTGGCACGCCACTCGCTCCCTTCTTTTTACAAGGCACACCACTGAAATCTCTAGCTTACAGCAGATGTTCCAGGGTGTTCCAATAGACTGTCAGCTTCATGGGGTCGAGACCAGTCCCCCCCCACCCACAAATCTGCTGCAACCCTACCGTCTGGCCCAGAGTAGCCACTCAACACACATCCACGGAATGAATGAGTGAATGAATGAATGAACACCATAGATGACTTCTTCCAACCTCCTAAATAGTTGCCCAAACATCTAGATGGATCCAGATTCCAGCTGGTCCCAGAGAAAGCAGATGTGCTGGGGTCTGATCCAAAGTCCTTCCTGGATCCGTTTTCTGAGCATGAGCGGCATGAGGACCGGCCTCTGGGGAACAGGATGACAGAACCCTCCACTGAGGAAGAGGGGAGGAGGTCCCCCAGGTGGTGGTCTCCTTGCACTGGGGCCACCCCTGGCTGTGCCCACATCCCAGTACACCTCTCCAAGAATGCATCAGCATCACTGTTTTCTCTTGAACAAATACTATTAAAATAGAGACCTCTGCTGCCGGTTCCAGCACAGGAGGCCCTGAACTGTAAGTGGGGAGGGACTCGCATTCAAACCAAATCATCAGCTGCAAAGATGCAAAGAAACACACGAGAGTGGAGACCCAAGGGAGGACGGACTGGGGCCTGTGTTTCATTTCTCCCCAAGTCGCCCAGTGGAAAACGTTCCTCTCCAAGAGGTGAACCCTTACCAGTTGCTGTGACTGCTTCCCTATTACATCCCCACCTGCTCTCCCCTTCGATGAAATGTAAGCCCTTCAGGCAGCAAGACATCAATCCAGCACCCCAAAGCTGAGGGCCAAGGACACATTTGTGGACAACTGGGTGAACTCAAGAACTTGGCATGCCCAGAACCAAATGGGACTCTTGGGCAGAGATGCATGTTCATGAGAAACAAAAAGCTCTCACACTTACAAAGGCTTTCTACAGAGTTCCACAGCCCAATGCCCTGGAATGTCAAGCGATGAAAAAAACCACACTCTTACCTAATATGTGCATGTTTATGAACCATTTTCACATTCACTGCATTTGATCCTTTCAATGGTCCTGGCAGGTGGATAAAATGATTTCCCTTTTGCAGCCTAGGAAACTTCAGTTCCAACAAGTTAAATGGGACACTCCCAAGCCCTCTGTGGGGACCCCTCAGGAGTCAGGACTCCCCTCAGGAGTCAGTATAAAGGGGATTTGACTAAACTCCTGAGGGAATCACACAGAAGGAGGACGGAGTGAGCTTCTGCCACATCAGAGCCTTCCCTGATGCCCCATCCCCGTTGGATCCCATGCCTGCCCGTCCAGGAGGGTCCTAAGTCCCCTCCCACAGCTCCCTGGGGCTCGTGCCTTCCAAGACGTGGCCACAGGGACAGTGGGCTGTCCAAGGAGTGAGGAGCCAGCCAGTGCAGCAATCAGAAGGTCTGGAGGCAGCAACCTCATGAATATTTATTATCATCATTAACTAAACCCAACCACTAGGTAGAAAGGAATTCATACTTTTGATAAAAATAAAAAACAGTAAGCTGGGGCGTAATGGAATTCAGTTCTGGGCAAGTGGGAACTACCTTCTTCACACTGTTGTGCATCTCTCCCCAAACGAGGAGATGAAGGAACTGAGGGGTGTCCCTGTGGGGGTGGGGCTCCAGCCGCGGTGGGGGCCTGGGCTGGGGGTAGGGCGGCATGGGAGGGAGCTGGAGAGAAAGGATAAAGGGCGTGGCTGCGCCCTGACCCCAGAAGCAATTTCAAAGGAAACTGTCCTGCGGATTTTTGCATTTTCTGGGCTGAAATGAGGGTTCTGTAGTTATAACCCTGTTTTCAAATTCCCAAGACTGCCTGGGAAGGTGAGTTACTGGCTCAAGCGTCCTGGGCCCCCCTCTCCCCTCTCTTCGGGACAGGTGGCCCATTCAAGGTACAAGAGCACCTCCTCTTGTACCTTGAATGGGCATCTTCCATCCTCAATGAGTGCCATGGAGGGGGAAGAAGAAGCAGGGAGGGGAGGGGGTGGGGCTGGAGAAGGGCGAGGAGAGAGTGGGGGGCAGGGATCAGAGCGAGAACAACGGGAGAAAGATGCGGGAAAGAGGGAAGAATCCACCAGGACTAGGGTGGTGCTGGGAAGGGACGGAGAGAGAAACAGAGACAGAAACAAAGACGTGGAGAGAGACAGAGACAGAGATACAGAAAGAGGCAGAAAGACAGAGACAGAGATGGAGAGAGACAGAGACACAGAGAGACCCCCAAGGGCAGTGAGGGAAGGAGAGAAAGAAAACCAGTGATGGAGATTGGAGAAGAGGTAGAAAGAAGAGATTATTCTAGCGGTGAGGACGGGAAGGAGAGGGCCTGAGCTGGGGGTCTTGGTGCAGGGCTGGTGTGGGGAGAGGGGCCCTGGGGTGCTGCTGGGGGTCAGCTCCACGGCTGGAGACCCAGGTCTTGGCTCAGACTCTCCTGAGCACTGAGATTTTCAAGACATAAGGTGATTTTTTATTTTAAGGGTAATTTAACCATCTGAAGGCATGACCAAGAAGGCAGTTAAATGTTCAGCCAACCCTGGTGGGCAGAGCAAGGGGACGCAGCTTGGGGACAGAGGTTGCTTCTGCCCCAGAGATGATCTGGGCCATCCTGGGCGGAGGACACCTGGCCAGGGGAACCCAGGAGGAACAGGCCTCAGGGCCCAGGGCCTCAGCAAACCGCAAATGATCACGTTTGAGACTTGACTTGGAACTGCCCAGAAGACAGGCGTGGGCAACATGCCTGAAACTGGACAGCTTGTGAAGAAGGCTGCTGACTCTGGACACCGGCTCAGGGCTCATGCACGCCAGTCTCCGTAGACCCTCTTCCTGACCTCCCTTCACAGCCAAGGCCACTCGGCCTGGTTCGTGAATCAAATTCAAGTTGAGTTTTTTGTTTGTTTGTTTTGCGGTACGTGGGCCTCTCACTGCTGTGGCCTCTCCCGTTGCAGAGCACAGGCTCCGGACGCGCAGCCTCAGCGGCCATGGCTCACGGGCCCAGCCGCTCCGCGGCATGTGGGATCTTCCTGGACCGGGGCACGAACCCGTGTCCCCTGCCTCAGCAGGTGGGCTCTCAACCACTGCGCCACCAGGGAAGCCCTCAAGTCGAGTTTAAATAAACACCCTGCCTAAAGGCCTAGGGAGGCCCGAGTCCTCTCAACCGTCCTAGCTGTGCTTGGACACAGAAATACACCAAGATCATCACAGGTGTCTTGGTCACCTCTGAACCCCTCCCCTCCACCCCACACCTGGGCCCATAACAGAGCAGGCTCCCGGTAACCGCCGGGGTGGGCTGGTGGGAAGCCCCAGTAGCCCCACCCGGAGAGGTGGCCATGAAGCTGCCACCCTGGACTCCGAGAGGACCTGCCGTTTTTGTTGGTGTTCCTGTGTTGTGCGTTCTTCTGTTCAACTGAGTGATGTCACAGACAATGAACCTGGGTCTCGGCTCCTGCTCTGCCCCATGGTGTCCATGTGACCATGAGGCTGACTTCAAGTCTCTGGGCTCCAGTTTTTTTCCCCACGAATGGGGGCGGTGTGGGGGGGGGGCACAACTGATGCCACATCCCCCTCCCAGGTGTTTGCAAAACAACAAGGAAGTCACAAGCAGTGAGCAGAAAGGACTTTCCCAAGTGAAAAGGGCTCTACGAGCACAGGTGCACAGACTCCATGGAAGTACAGGGGCCCATCCTGCAGTCCCCCCACCCAGGAGGCGGGTCCTGGGACGGCCTCTGGGCTGAGTCCTACGCTTGTCGAGACAGGCCTCTGAGGTGATGGACCCCAGACCTCCAGATTCTCCAGCTGCCTTTCAGGAAGAGGGGCAGCGGGGACCAGCAGAGAGCCCTGCTGAGGTGAGAGGTGCCCACGGGGCACGGGTTCTGCTCCCCAGCCCTCTGGCGGCCTGAAGGTGTGGGCTGTGGGAGAGGAAGCAAGCCAGAGAGGAAGGGGAAGGAGGAGGGAAATGAAGCGCAAGGAAAGGAGGGAGAGGGAGGGGGAGACGTCCATCAGATTCACGGGTACGAAGTTCACATCCCTGTCCCAGCACACGCCTCCCCCCAGGCCTGGGCCATCCTCAAGCCCCGCTCTACCCACAGCCACACCTGCCACTGTCCTCCGGCCATCCTGATTCCCAGTCTCCGCCCATCCCCGGGGGCGTGGTTAGAGTCAGGTGACCTTCTGCGATAGCAGCCACCAGAGGCCCACAGCCCTCTGGCTGCCCGTGTCTCTGCAGCCTCCGGCCCCCAGCCTGGCCACCTCCTCCGGGCTGAGTGCAGCCCCACTTCAGGTCAGCCTCTGCCTTGAGTCATCTCTTCACGGGAGGAAGAGCTCAAAGTTCCCAGAAAAAGGTCACCTAAATTACACCTTGTTCTAAACACACCTGGAAACTCTAGACAGATTGATCCATTCTACACAAGAATTTCTGCTTTAAAAGAAGGGCTCACGCAAAGTGCACTGTGCCCCTCTGGGTTTCCTTTACACAGGTCTCTCTTCTGTGCACATGTGTTGCACACCTAATTGTGACAGGGACGGGAGGGCTCCTTTGTGAGTATAGCCACATGGGCAGCATCTTCTCTGGTGCAGCCTGATTTGGGGCCCAGAGTTATCCCCCGGTGTTCTGAGAGCCCCTAAAATGAGCTGCCAGGATCTCTGGAAGGTGTGAGAAGCAGTGAGACAGGCAGGGTGCTCAGACCTGGGCCAGCGATGACCCACACATCCACCCTCCAGGCAGCTCCCAGCTCCCCGATGCTCAGGGGTCCTGCAGAAGGTGGAAATCCAGATGGGGTACATCCTGCGGGCTGCTGACTGGGAGGGGGTTCCAAGGAGCAGCACTGTGATGGGAGACTTCCTTTTGGCGCCCAGAGAGCCAGGCGATGGCAGAAGGAAGTGAGTGATGGAGTGGAGGGGAGCTTAGCTAAACGCGCTGGGTAACATCAAGGCGATTAGACTGAGTTGTTGGGCCTCCGTTAGGATAGTAAATAGGCAGCAGGGAAAGAAAACTGATTCTAGAGGAGTGCTCATGGCCGGTACCCAGGAGGTCACAACCCAGCAGAGAACACAAGTCTTCTCCAGCCACCTGGCCACCTGGAGTCACAAGAGATGTCACCCAAGCCATCTGGGGTGACGGAGGTCGCAGTCTCTGGGGACAAAGAGAAAATGGCATTCTTGGATGGTAACAGGGAGACCAGGGGCCTCCCAGGAACCAGGAGAATCCCAAAGGGCCAAAGCTGGGCAGGGAGGCTAGGGTGCAAGGCTTGGCTGTGGGGGAAGGAAATGGTGGCTGAAGCTATAATGGTCAGGACTTCTCCGGAAGGCTGGCCGCGGCGGGATGACAACCTCCCCTAGATTGATTGTTCTTCCCACTAGCAAGGTCAGGAATATTAATTTTGTACATGTTAATTTGATGTAATGTGCGACATGAATGCTTGTTCAGTTGGGTATCACTGTGTTAATAAACCTGCGACGCTTTCATGCCAAGAAAGGCATGGCATTAGCTGATTGGTGAATCAAGCCAGTGTGAATAAGGCAACGTTGCCCTTCAGCAGAGCCAGAGTGGCCAGTGGTTGTTCAGGCCATCATGGGCTGCTGCGGATTCTCTAGGAGGCCAATGACAGCGAGGCCCAGGGGACACCTCCCCGCTGCTGGAAACCCCAGCCTGTCCTGAAGACTCGGTATCCAGGCCAAGTCCTGTTCTTCTAGACGTGGTGGTGAACACGAGGCCGCGAGCCTCCAGAAGCCGAACCTGGAGCCGCCACTGCCCACCGGGTCAAGAAAGACACTTCCGGGGCTTGTCTCCTTGGATTCTTGTTGCCGTGCAAAGGCCTCATTCAGCCATCTCAGCAGCCCCTCTGAACAACCTCCCTCCCCTTCTCAGGACCCTCCCCACGGGAGAGATGGATCAGACAAAGAGGAAGCCAGGAAGCTGGGAAGCTCCTGAGATCAGAGAGGGAAGCCAGCTCCCTCACTTCTGAAACCACCCTCATCCTACTGTAACCTCACCACAAAGAAAAATAAGTGTATCAAGGACACACTCACATTCAAAGCACCTGCCTCAAACAAACCTTCAGATAATAGAGGGTAAATAAATACTAGTTCGGGGACCAACTGAGTCACCTCTGTCCTTGGCTTCAAGCACATATGAACCACTGGGTGAATCAACAGTGGTCCCTCCACCCAGCTCTCACAGAGGACCTATACTCTCACTCCCCGTGCCCCACAGGAGTGCTTAACCCACCCTGGAGCTGACAAGGCAGAACCTTAATCCCTGTGTTGATGGGGGTGGCTAGGTTGACACTCCAGTCAGCTTGGCTTAAGAAGCATTGATGGTTTATCAGGCAAAATATGGCTTCTGAAGGTAAGTCCTTGAAAGAGCGGCGAAGTGGAAGTAAAGCTCGCTGTGGGCGCCATATTCCCTTTTCTGTTTCTGAGCTCCATATATTCCCTAGTTTCCTGCCAACCTGGAGTAAAAAAAAAAACCTCTAGGGTCTGAACCTCTGCCCTATAGCCTTTTTCTCTGTTATTCCACAAAACCCATAAGGTGAATCCTAATCTGTAATGGATCTAGTAAATTATAAGAGTAACTTCATCCAAAGAACACATTCTCTCACCTTGGTGGGATTTCAGACAGCAGCAAATAGGACTCGGGTGAATTAATTAGGGGCAGGGGATGTGCTGGGACACCATAAACGGTGGTCAATCTCGATAATGGCTAAGAAGAGTTATGCCTTACGCACCTTCAGCTGTGGAGCACAGGATCTCCTGGAGGAGGACAGAGTGACCTCACGGGGTAGCTTGGGGTGCCCTGTCAGGCAGCTGTGGAACAAAGTGGAACTCTTACCTGTCTGCACACTCAGGGATCTCAAGACCCAGGGCAACTATAGTTGAAAATAGGGCAATGGGTTGGGGAACATTTGGGACCATTCTTACAATGGTCCTCTTCAAAATGGGCTGTACATATACAACTCAAAATTTCCCTGAGCTTTACTGGCTGTTCTCCATAGCATCTAAAGAGTTGTAGTAGGGAGAAGGTCAATGGATGATTTTTTTGAAAGAGTAATCAAGATTTACGTGGAAGAGGAGGCAATTGATCTACCTAATCATCTACCCAGCTATCCATTTACCCGTTTACCCATCTACCATCCATCCATCCACCCAAAAACCCGTCTCTTCATCCAACGTGTATACAATACTAAATACGTACTCTAGACGCTTTAGGGTTGGGGTAAGAAGTTACCAAAATAAACAGCTCAGAGTCATGGGCTTTACTTTTAGGTGGCCAAGATGGCCCTGGTTACATAGATGACAAGGAAATGCCCTTGTGATCACACACCCACACAAACGACTTAGCTTGATATTCAAAGCCCGGCATAACCAAGCTCCATTTTACCTTCCAAGTTTATCTTCCATGGCCCACCTCCCTCAGACATACACACTAACCTTCCCTAGTAATGCTGCTTTGGCCTTGCCTTGGCTGACGCCGTTTTCTTTCACTTGGTATATGATGCTTCATCTTTTCACATCCTCAGCCCTGCCCTCCAAGACCCTGCTCATTCCACCTCCCCCCAGGAAATCCTTTCTCACCTGTCTCTCTGAAACTGACCTCTTTAATCTCAGAGATGAGACAATGGATGGAAAAGTCCTCTAAACTCTTAAGTTCTAGAGAAATATCAGGGACGATTATTGGCATTATTATTTGAACATCCCTGCTGGCATTCATCTCTCATAGTTTTTACCATGGCTAAGTACATGCACAAACGGTCTCTCCATATACATTACAGGGTCAGGGACCAGGCATTCCTTACCTCTGTACCCTTCACACAGCCTGGCAGATCAGCTCTCTGAGTAACTCCTGGTCGAATTCACAGAGTTTGGTAGGCGCTGCTTAGTCTAAGAACCACGCAGACCAAGTGTAACCTCAGGCAGAAGTTCCCACCAGCTTCCCCCACGCTCTCAGATGTAGGCAGAGCAGCCCCAAGTGCCCTCCTGTTTCACACGCATCTCTTCATGTCCCTTCACTACCACTGCACAAAACACTAAGTGTTTCCTAACAAGGTTCCTCATTTTAGGCTCACAGGGAAAACCAGGAAAGAGGATGCTCTCAGCGACTCCAGAGAAGCCCAGCCCTTTCCCTCACTGCACTGGGCAACCAGCATGGCAGCCACCTGGACAGAGAGACCTTCCTGAAGCTGGTAGCCCTGCCAGCAGTTGGGCAGTTACAAGCCAGCACTCAACTAGCACTCAGGCATCATTTGCCCAGCACTCAGCCAGCACTGACTGAGAGTATACACTGAGCACTCAACCAGCATCCAGACAGCACTGACTGAGCACACACCCAGCACACACCCAGGTCTGCTAATACACATGTAACTACCATTTGAATGGATAGGTCACATCCAGGACAGGGATGTAATCTTCCCAGTCAGCTTGAAAAAAATGAAGTTTCAAATGTTTTATAGTTTTGATCGAAATGTATAAATGCCCATAGATTTCGACTTCATTTCTATTTATTAAAATAGGTTTCCCCCAACCAATATATAAATAATACCTGTTGGCCGGTCGGTGTCACATTGCATGTTTCCTTTAAATACCCTGACTCGCTCATTTTTATATAGTCTGACTTAGGTGTTTCTTGTGCTAGATTCAAGAACCCTCAACACCTCACCATCCTTCAAACAGGGGTTGTGGAGAAAAAAGAAACTTAAAATCGCAACACGTAATGAGGGTGGCACTCTCACTAGTGGCTTGTGTATTACTTGTCATGGTCGTTTTATGAAGGGTAATTTAGCAGCATGTATCAATATTGAAAATCTGTTATACTTCTTGATCCAGCTAGGAATCTATACTACAGAAATATACATGTGCAAAAAAACCCTCTGTGTTTAAGGGGGTCCTCAGGAACATTTCTTCTAATACCATAAAAGTGGATAAACAAACTAAGGAACATCCATACCATGAAATAATATTCAGTAATTCACAAGAATGATAAGAGACAAATAACAGTGTTGGCAAAGATGTGGAGCAACTGGAACTCTCATTCCCAGAGGCTGCTGCTGTATAAATGGGTACAACCACTTTGAAAAGCTATTTAGCAGTATCTGCTAAAGCTACACAGACATACACTCTGTGACACAGCAATTCTCCTCCTGGATCTCTAGCCAGCAGACACGCATACATATCTCACCAAAAGACTGGGACCATAATATCCACTGGCACATCCTTCATAATAACAGAGACTGGAAACAACTCAAATGTCCATCAACAGTGCAAGGATAAAGGTATTGTGGCCTACCCATACAATAGAATGGTACACAGCAGTGAAAATGAACAAATTGCTATCCAAAACAACTGGAAGAATCTTACAAATAATATTAAGGGAAAGACACAGTACAAGAAAGATAATATGAATATACCGTTTGAATTCATTTACATCAATTTCAAAATCAGGCAAAAATAATCTGTGATGTTCCATAGGGAGGGGGTGACTGGGAGGGCGCACCAAGGACTCCCAGGGTGCGGGAACTGTTCTACTTCTGGATCTGGGCCATGGTTCCATGAATGTGTTCATTTGGGGAAAATTCATCGCCCTCTACACCCATATTGGTTTGCTGTCTTTTTGTATATTATACTGAATGACAAGTTGACTTTAAAAGAATGAGACAATTCTCTAAACTCTAATGTGGAATGGTCTCTAAGACATACTGTCAAGTGTTGGCGGGGAGAAGTCTCAGAAACACAAACGCTGATCCCTGTTTTCTGTGTGAGCTGGCGTGTGAGCTTGTGTGACGGGCACCCAGGAAAAGGATCCTCGCGGAGATGTGAGGGGCGTTCCCTGGGTGCCAGAGGGGACACCGTTGCTGCGGAGGGAGACGGCAGGAGGAGGGGGAGAAAAGGGCCTCTCTTCTACACGGTCTGAAATTTTCACAAGCACACAGTCATAAATGTATTGTGAAATGTTGAGAAGGATGAAAGGAAATTTATTTTTAGTAAGCACTTCCTGTGTGTCAAGCTCTGTGCTGGGCACTGTCTGCAAAGAATAAGGCAGGCAAAGCCCCTTTCTCCTGGGACACTTCCTCGGGGACGGCAGGTGTATGGGTGAGAGCGTGCTCCTGCGCTGGGGGCTGGATGCAAAGGCTCAAGGCCTCAGGGACCAGCCTGATGGGACGTCCACAAGCCCACCAGCAGCTCTGGCCTCTGCTTCCTTCTGCCCATCGGTACCCTCGGTGAGGAGAGTCATGATGGACTGTGGGAAAAGAGAGACGGGAGGGAACTTTGTGCTAAAACCACTGACCTTAGTGGAAGGAGGAGGTGGCGGCCACTTTTCCACTGGCCTCAAAGGCTACTGGGCTACCCAGGCATCTGGCTTCAGCGACAGCCAAAGCACCCATGGGGCATGGCGCCCCCAACCACGGGTGGGAACCAGTGGGTCTTCCTTCAGAGTCAGGGCTGACACCCAGGTGAGCCCCATCCCCTCACAGGGCAGAGTCTTCAATTCTCCTCAGTGCGGCTCTGCGATCACCCCACCGACTCGCCCGAGGCCCTGAGATGAACATGGCAGTGACAGGTGTCTGTGTGACAGGCGGGGCGGTGAAGGGCTCGGTGAGAGGTCTGCAGTGTAACCTCTCAAGGCTGAATGAGTCAACCACGTGGTTCACAGAGGCACGCTGTGTGGTTTTTTCCACTCCCCCTTCCTCTGCCCTGCCCGTTCCTAGGGCCAACGGAAAGCTCTAGAGCCTGGATTTTTTGAGTCTAACACAAGTGCTCAAGAAACACCCAGGCTTTGAGGGGATGAGGGAGACTCCTCACAATAAACCAGAAGATGTGTCCCTGGCTGTTCCCTGCCATTCCCTCATGACAGCCCCAGAAACAATGCTCCTAAAACAGCCTCCAAACACCCATCCGTCTGCGAAAGGACCAGCAGGCATGTCCTGAGACGGCTCAGCAGACACCGCGCTTGGCGTGGTGGGGAGGGCCCAGTGGCACTCCCTGCCCATGTCCTCCAGGATAACTGACACTCCTCAGGCGGCCCTGGGACCTTTGTGATCTCAGCACCTCCCGGCTCCCCTGGTGCCTCCTGTGTACCCAGGGAAGGTCCCTCTGCAGCTCTGCTCATGTAACCAGAAACATTTCATCTCCGGATGCCCAGCTGAAGTCCCATGTTGGCTGGGGTTTTGCTGGCCCCTCCACCCCAAGCCTATCCTCCGGACTTCCACGTGCTCACCACCTTTCAGGGATCCTACGGTCACTTGTTTCCACAGTGGGTTGGGCCCGGGCAGGCAAGGACACTGTCTCCACAGCCCCCCGCATGGGGCCTGGCACAGGCTGGGTGCTTGGTAAATCCTTTGAAGTGAATCAAAGTTTCAAAGGAAAAGACGTCACAAATATGGAAGGCAGACTTCCTCTTGCTCTTTTTTGTTTGTTTTGTGTTATTTCCTTGAGACACTTCAGCACCAAGCGGCGTTTCCGTAAAGAATTAAAAACGAAGAACGAACGGGCAAGGGCCTGGAGCATCCCGTCTCCCTGTGGCTGTGCCTCAAGGGACGGCCCCACCCCTGGGGGGTTTTGTATCCCTGGGGACCTCCCTGTGCAGGATCTCCACCCAGCTATCTAACAACCCGGGAGGGCAAGGGACATCAGGGGTTCCATTTAACAGATGGGAAGATGGAGGCTCAGAGACAGAGATCAGGGGATGGAGGCAGACCTCAGGACTCCTAAGGCTCAGAACTAGGATAGGAGGTCAGAAGTTAGGCCTTTCCCACATTATCTCACTGCTTCTCTCCTGCCTACACACTGAAAGATCCTGCTTAAGTGTGAGGACACAGAGGGACGGTCCCCTCATTTTTGAAAAGCGTGGCATACAATCCTTGGTAAAATGGGGTGATGTCACCTTCCTTGGGGGGCTGTAGTGAAAATTAAATAACAAAGTATGCACAGGAAGTAAAGGAGCAAATATCACATGGTGCGTGTGTCCAGAGCCCTCTGCCAGACCCAACTGTGGGATCTGGGTTTCTTCTCTTCTCCTTGGTCAAAAGGGAAAGTAGTTTTTTTCATGTAAAAATACAAATGGAAAGGCTACTTTTTGAGGCAAGCAAACCCTGGAAGTTTCTGAACATCGCTGTGACAAGGCTGCAGCATATGGGAAAGCATTCTCTGGAGAGAGGCGGGGCGGGTGCCTGGGGCAGCATTCCCCCCACCACCGGAAATGAGCTACATGTATGCTTAAGAGGTTCCCTTGTCTACCTTTCCCAAGGGTGCCCGAATGCTACCCTGCAGCCCCCCGTCTCCTGCTGCACAAGCCCCCTGGTGTGGATCCCTTGCCCAGTCCTGGGCCCACGTCTCAGAGCGGCCTTGTATGCCTCTCTGAGGAGACTGTCTGAATAGTCTGTAGCCACCACCAGGAACACGGGATGTCACACGAGCAAAGACACTTGTCAAATGCCTTTCCCTTACAAGCACCCTCATCATGACCTGTGTTAATGAAGTTAATTGAATTTAAGATCAATAATGGTTAATTATTGCAATTTGACATTCAGAGATAAATGGCTTTAAGACAGAGGGGTGTATGTGTGTGAAAGAGAGATCGTGTGTATGTGTGTATATGTGTGTGTGTGTGTGTGTGTGAATCCTCTCCATAGAAGGTGAACACGTTACAAGCCTAAGAGGGATCCCAGAAGCCTTCCATTGATCCTGGTACAATCTGATTGACTTCATCCTCTGATGAATGTGGGCTTTCCAGAGCTACAAGTAAATGTTCTACAAGACTACTCTAACCCTTGTCACTGGCCAAATCTATATGTGCTGTACACCAGAAATCTATTGAGATAGATTAAAGAACTGCTATAGAAACAAGAGCAGCTTCAATAAAGGTGAAGGTTTATTATATTGACTGTTAATATAACTTAACTGTATGCTGTTTTGAATGCTTATGGATCAGGGCAGTTTAATTTGGGGCACTTAGATATGATTATAATTGAACACCAATTTTTTTTTTTATATCACCAAAGATGAACTCAATTCAACATGGGGAAAAAAAAAAAAAAAAAAAAAAAAAAGCCCAGCTCAGAAAGTAGGTTACAACTAGCTTTGCAGAGGACGACCTCCTGGGAGTGGGGCCACAGGGCAGTGGTGGGCACGGGGGTCAAGCCCAGGCCTCTCTCCTGCTGACAGTGACCACTAGCTTCCCATGCCAGGTCCCCCAGCCCTCTAGGAGCTGACCCCCTGGCAGTCTGCAGCTGTCCCTCAAGCCCAGGTCAGGGCCGGGAAGTGGCACCTCCGATTTCTTCCAAGTTGGTGAAAAGTCTACTCTTCAAGAGGGTTTCTTTTTTCTTTTTTTTTTTTTTTTGCGGTACGTGGGCCTCCCACTGCCGCGGCCTCTCCCGTTGCGGAGCACATGGGCCCAGCCGCTCCGCAGCATGTGGGATCTTCCTGGACCGGGGCACGAACCCGTGTCCCCTGCATCGGCAGGTGGACTCTCAACCACTGCGCCACCAGGGGAGCCCAAGAGGGTTTCTTGATAGAAAGACATATCCCCAAACCTGGCAATGATGCCCCTCCACGCACGCAGAACCAGTGAAATGACCTCTTACAAGACGCATAATGACAAAGTAAGTGTTATCGGGGAAGGAAGTCCTCCTGATGGCGGAGCACTGACAATAAAACGTGACTGAGGAGTTCTGTCAAAATGTAAGATTATGCAAAAACACCGTTGAGAACACTGCTAATCATCCGCTTGTGTCAATTACTTGAAGGGTCTCTGACAGCATATTTACATTAAACACATGTCAGGAGCAAAATCCTTAATGCTGTATCAGAATAGTTTTCATTACCATTAGCAAATCCTTAAAAGTCTTTTTCCCCCCTCGGCTACAATAGGAGTGATGGGGAGAAGGCTGGGTGCGGGCCTGTGAGGGTGGAATGGATGGTGGGGGGATTTCGACTCATCCAGCTGAAAAGAAGCAGGTGACGCCCAAGTCTCATGTGAGGGACCGTGATCCCAGCTTCCCCTAAGAGGGGATGACAGGGACCTCTTTAGTCCCCGAAAAGCCTCAAAGCCAAGGGAAGAGCGGCATCCGCTTGCCTCCTGGCTGCGGTGGGCCACACGTCCAATGTCACCTTATTTGACAAGGCAAACAGCAGGTGCACAGGGGCAACTGTTGGAATGAGAACTTAGATGGCAACAGCCGGGATGGGGCACCGTTCAAACACTGCATCCTGATCACACAGATGCGTACACAATCAGGGCGACGTGGAAATAACCAAAATGACGGCATGGGGCCTGGAGAGGTCCAGCTGAGCCAGCCGTGTCCAGAGGGAAGGTTCTAGTCCCGTGCTGGGCATCGAGTGGGGACACCCCAGTGGAGGGTGCTGCAAGGCCCACCCGCGGGGCTCCCGTGGGAGGTGAGAGAGGGTCGGGTCGGAGGGAACCCAGGCGCTGGAAAAGGTACTTCCAAATGCTCCCGGGAAACCACACAGCCTGGGTTTTACCTGATGTGACAATGCACGATGGTGGTGATGATGCCCGCTAGGATGTTTTGATACTTTTTTTTATTTTTGAGCACTTCGTGTTCTCCTCACCCACCCCATGAGGTAGGTTTGGTGGTTTCCCCCACTTCCCAGATGAGAAGGCTGTGCCGCCGTGCGGTGCACGGCTGGCCAAGGAGCTCCAGGTTTGGAACTTACGTCTCCTGGGCCCCTTCCACAGGCGACACCAGGGACGTCTTTGTTATGGTGACTGTGAGCCAGCCTGCAGAGATTCCAGCCCTGCAAGCACGTGAGAGCAGCTGCAACCCTCATAAAGGCGGGCAAGGAGTCCCGAAGCCACCTTGATCTCCACAAGCAAGTCCGTCCCGTTCGGAAGACAGAGCCGCAGGGCTGGGCTGTACAGGATGGCGCTCACTGGGCATCTCGGGGTTCTGAGAAGCAAGCTTACAAACGCTGCCGCACAGAGGTGACCAGGCAGTCCCTGAGCGCTGGTCATGCTCCCCAGAGTGCCCAGGGGCCGGGGCTGACCCCTGTGACCTGGGCTCTGGAAAGGGTCGGCTATAGCAACTGTGCTGGAGTGCAGGAGACACAAGACGCCACATCACATCCAACCTGCTAGATAGGAAATACGCAGGACACGCAGAAAATCAAAGGACTCACACGGATTTACAGTCAGGCCAGGGGATCTGACGTTTGTGGTTATTTCAGAAATCAGTGTTAAGTTACATGTAAAACTAAATGAGTTCCTTTGAAGAGATTCTATATTCCAAATGCTTTAAGTAAAAGCTGTCTCCTCCCCATTCCCAAACATACAGACATTTCCCTGACTGACCGTTAGAAGTGTGTATTCGCCTATAAAAGAAATAACGCGAAGGGCTGCCACAACCATCCTCAAAACGTACCTCCAGACTCCAAGAGAGATCTGAATTGAGGAGACCACAGGCCAAAACAGGAGCATCCAGAAGCCAAGGTTCTAGTCTAAAAAAGCCAAATGTGGGGGTGGATTCTGAGGGCCCCATTGCCTGTCTGATGGAATAAGATGTGACGGATGAGTCAAGTGACTTGGGTTCATTTTCATTTCTTTATATAGACTACACATACATACATATGTAAACATATACACACATACAAATGCATATACATAAACACATATGCACACAGCCATCTATATACGCACAAATGGACATTTGCATGAATCTGATTGCCCTACAAAGTTATCCTTTAAATAAATTTGAACAAACAACTCCAAACAGACACCAAATGAACACACCAGGCAAGAGAAAGTCATCCTCACGGACAGGGTCTGGTATTCAAACATCTGATTCCTGGCAAACAAGCATCCCTTCCAGAGCATCACCCCCGAAGCTCTCTGGGAAGAGATCAAGGACCCCTGGGCTGTCGGCCGCATACCCAGAGACTTGTAAAGGGACTCCTCTCCACGGTGCCCACAAGAGGCCCGGGCTGCACCCTCTCTCTCAAGAGGATGGCACAGGCCTGGCTGGACAGGGGCACTCAGTCCACGGGGCAGCCAGCAGCCTTGCACCACGGCCCAGAGTCCCTGGTGGGGAGGGGGATTCTGTTCATAACTCAGCTTTCCTAGGGTCCAGCTGATCCATCACGGTGAGAGCGCCGAGTGGACCAAATCAGCTCAGGGGTGAGGCCTGCCCTTTAAGCACTGGAGCAGCTGTTCACTCCACCCCTGTCTACTTCCCTCCCCCTCAGCCAAGTACTTCATGCCCAGAAAGGTCCCAAGGTTTCGTAAGCCAGATTTCAGACTGCCACTGAACGTGAGCACCGGCAGGGATGAACTGGGGTCCTCTGTTACAGCTGTGACCCCTGCCAGCAAAAGTGAACGGGTATCGGAAAGATGGAGCCCTCGTGAGCATCAAGGTAGGGGCCTTCACACCGGTAACCAGGTACCAGCGAGGCCTCGCCAGGGGTAGGTGCTCACCCTGGTCCCTCCACGCCCTCCCCCATGTACTCCCCCCACGCCCTCCCCCACGTACTCCCCCCAAGAAGCTTGAGGAGCTGTGAATGGTTAAGACCCACTCGCATGTCACAGATGGGGACTCTGAGAAACTTGCTCAAGGGGACAGAGCTAATCACGCAGGGCCAGGACCTGAACCCAGCTGTCTGGCCACAGCTGCTGTGCCCAGAACTCTCACTCTCCACCTTTCCGGCTAAGCTCAGCTCCTATGCGCGTCTTCAGTTGTTTACAGAAAGCAGCCCCTTTCCCCGAACTATCAAACTGGGACCACAACCAAAAAAATTAATCTCAAGTTTTTAAAATATCAAAACCTTAAAACGTATAATTAAATTAATCATCATAAATTCCTTTTCAGCACTGAGAGTTGGATTTATAATATCATTTTCAAACCTCTCTGTGAGATTTAAATATTTTATAGCATATGTGAGTTAGAGGGAAGCGTGTCTAAGGGCTTAAATATCGCTGGAGAGCAGCAGACTTTGACAAAAACTGTAGCACAACTGTTTCTAAGGTAGTTTGTAAAAATTATTTATTTCCACACCAGTTAATTATGATGGGAGTCTTTGTTGAATGCACAAGCATTAAAAAAGTGCTGATATTTTATGCATCTTTAACTGGAGCGTGATTCCCCGCAGCGCACTGGTAACTCCTTGACATTTAGCATTCACTCACAGCAACTGTAATAAGGGGTTTGATTGCTTCCTTTGCAGATGCAGTAATTTAATAACTGTGATCAGTTGCATAAATTTCCTATACAACCATCTTAAGTTAGCCACATTAAAATTAAGCAAAATTGTAATCTGTTGACAGATTATTGCTACTGAACAATTCTCCTAAAAGCATTTCAGATTAGCAAGTGCCACGAGCATTTGTGTTTTATACGCTGGTAAAAAATACGGCAGCTTCCCCCTTCCCCGCCCAACCTCCAGTCAACCCCCCACCCACATACACAGACACTGCAAATCGGACTAGAAGACAATTTCATGAAATTCTATGCTTTCTGCTAAATCTCCTGCACTGTTGATTTCATTATTTGAAATGTTTTGTGGGGTGAATTCTGCTCTCTGGATAGGGGTTTAAAAAAAAGCGGCGTGTCAGTTTCTTCTTCCTTTCTTCCCAGTGATTTCCTTTATGCAACTTCGCGTCCATTGCCTTTGAAGGAAACCTCCTAGCATGGAGCTCTTATGAATAAAATGACTGCGTTCCCCAGAGCAAAGGAAAAGTGCTAATTCCACACCTTACTTGGAAAAAGGTGAAGAATGCCCAGCTTCCTCTGAGGGAGGCATCCTGACTTAAGGAGACAACACAGAAGCCTTCTGTTCAGTCGCTTAAGAGCCCCTTACCAAGTCTGTATAGGTGAAAAGACAAGAGGCTTCCATGGGCAGGTTTTACCCATAGCATGGTGATAAAGAATAGAAACAGTGCCCTGGCCCGCTCTGTTTAGAAGCAAAGGGAGACCCGATCTCCTGCTTTGTGCCCTGTGAGTTGACTTTTCAGAGTAATGTTTAGCCAAGCAGGCAAGTCAGGAATAACTGTTTCTGATACTTCCCAGCAAATATCTTTAACCATCTGTTTACACTTGCCAAATATGCTTCCAAGTTTCCAATTTTATCAGTATATAAAAAGAATATCTGTTTTTAAAAAAATTCGTAAATATCTTGTGATGCATCTTTACATAATTCAAGAGAAATTAAAAAAAAAAAAATTCTCACTTGAAAGCCAGCATGAGCACGGATTTGTTTAAACTTTCATTTACATAGAGGTTTGGGGTGGAAGCCACCAAAGGGGGTCTGGGCTTTTTTGTAGGGCAGGGTCAAATGTCAAAGGTGACTGCCTGCCTGTCAGAGGAGTGGTGTGCCCTCCCCCCACAGCAAATGACCGAAAACATGGCGGCCTGGTTCCCATGATGGCCCCGCATATGCAGCCTGTCACTTCAGATGGAGTTGCGAGGTGTCTCCCAGACAGGTGACGTGCCGGGGCCAGGCTGCAAGCTTCCTGCAGAGCAGAGACCACTTCTGAGCTTGACAAATTGGATGGGACTTCACTACCAAATTTCCTGCCAAGAGGCCTCACAGTCAAATGTCTGTCTTCTTCTCATCACCAAGGAACGATGCTACGACTCTGACATAGTGTCTCCGGTACTTAAAGATAGAGTTAATGCAGAATGATCGAGAAACGTGAGGCCTATGAAACTTTCAAGAGCCATGCAAAAGCGACTCCTTGATCCCGAGAGGGTTCATGTGTGCGCACATGCATGTGTAGGTGTACACGTGTGCGTGCACGTGTGTGCAAAACCACAATTCTCACTAGGCAGTAGAGAACCTAGCTTTCTGCCGCTGCCACCGTTACCTGCAATTCTTTATAATAAACTGGAGATACCCTGGGCTAGATTTGTTTGCTTCTAATTATAACTAATTATGTTTCTAAATATGTTCTTTAGGGTTACCACATGTATAAAAATGGGGGTAGGAAAGAAAGGAAATGCATCGGGATTACTAAAAGAAAGAGAAACATACTAATTAGCTAACTAGTGTACTCATTTCAATGTTTAATAATATTTTTTAACATTCCAGCATACGCTGCAGAATAAAAAATTACCCACAGCACCACCTGTGCATCCCCTGGGACAGGAGGATTTAGAGTTCTCTCCTGCAGTTTCTAGAGCCCTTGTTTCCAAATATTTCTTTGAATATTTCTTTGTATTTCACCCCGTCCCACCCCCGCAAACTAAAAACAAAAACAAAAAAAGATAGTAAATTTTGTTTCCCTCCAAAGCCTTTTAAATAACATCTCTACAAAGCCCAACTTAATTACATAACTCAAGCGCTCAAGGGAAAAATATAGCATTTATTTCCAGAATTTTGGAAGCTGTCTCTACCCATTTCTGTATGTGTAAACTGTAGTGACTGCGTGAACAGCCAGTGTCCACCCGGCTCCCTCAGCCTGGGAAGGAACTGGTGTCATTGTTCTTCTTCCATCTGCTTGGGCTACTGCTCACCCTGTGTTCTGGGAAAGTTCTGGGCTTTGTGTGGCCTGTGATGGGCCCAAGTGCATAGGTCTGGGAAGACAGGAGAAGATGGAGTGACGCAGAGGATACAGAGACATGCGGGTCAGGGCCAAGGGGCCAGCCCACCCTCCTACCTGTAAACGTAACACCTCTCCACCTGAGCAGAATGCAGGGGCAGGGGTGACGCCCCATCAGGATCCCACAATTAAAACCAGGTAATGGCCAAAGGCAGGGGTGCCCCATCAGCCCCTTGGGCTTGCCTCCTTCCAACTCCACTTCTGACTGCGGGTCAGTCGTACACAAACAAAGCCTTAACAGAAATGTTACCGAGGAAATAATAGCCATTTCCAATGATAATACACAATTTTAGCACTGACGCTTAGCTGATTTAGGTGTTCGGCCAACGTGTCAAGCAGCCTGCCTTCCTTAGGCGGGCCTTTAATGGGTAACTGGCAGGCCCTGGCAGCCTTATTTCTGTTTTAGATTTGGTTTGTCATTGGGTATCCATTACCTGCCATTCATCTTTGATCTCTTTGGACAGGCCTGATCAAAAGATGTCATTTGACCTACTCCACTTGGCAGAAACTTATATGACTCTCATAAAGGGGCCACCCCAGCTATAAATAAAATGACATTATTATTTTTCTGTCCTATCATGTAGAAGAGACAATTATGATAATGCAGTGTCTGTCATCGGGAACCCAGCAAATTGCTAGCTCTCACGCAACTGTTTAGCTTTCTTATTTGTTTTTTGTCTGTTTTCCTCCATTTCAAGTGGAAAATAAAGCAGAATTGAAATCTCTAATGCTCTGCCTCTCACTCCGATGGTCTCGGGGCTTCTCCCCATGGTACTGACGCACAGGTGTGGCGAGGGGCTTGTTTGTCCGTGGTGGGTGGTGGTGACGGCTGTGTTGGCAAGGCTAGGCCACTATGGGACCAGGTTTGTCCTTCATTTCGTGTTTTGAAAACAAGCTAATCCCTGAAATTAGAGCTGAGAGATATTACTGTAAGGAGATTAAAAATCATGGCCAGGGGTTATTGTGTCCTTAATCAAGTCATAAAAAGAAACATGCATTGGAACTTTCACCCAACAAGCAAAAGAGAGACAGCTCAGAAGTCACTGCCAGGGAGCCCAGCTTGGGGGACACAACCGGTCCAACTGTTTGTTACCTTCTCCAGTTGGACCAACAATATGGGCTCCATCCCTGTGAGACTGGCTCTCCAACCTTCCTGGAAATGGGGGTTTGGGTGCTTCCAGGGTCTGCTTCCTTCCCTGGGCGGATGAGAGCTCTGTGGGAACCCAGGGTTATGGTAAAGTGACAAGTAACCCAGTAGTCATTCTCTGATAGCCTGATGCCCATGTGGACCAGAGACAGCAATTCTCCACCCACTTTGTGCCAGGAATCTGCCCTGCTCAGTGGTCTCCACTCAATCGATGCTCTTGCTAGGGAGCAGAGAGCAACAGGGACACACCATCAAAGAACCCTGCAGAAATTCTGGCTGTGGCTACTCAGAATCATGTTACTCTAGAGCGAAGGAGGTAGCGGGGATCTTACAGACAGGCCCCAAGTCCAACACCTCATTTGATAAAGGAGGAAACGAGGCCCAAAGAAGGGACAGAACTGCCTGAAGGCACCCCGGGGAGTTAGCAGAGCTGAGCCCAGAATCCAAACCTCCTACCTCTGCAGTTGGGGCCCACCCACCATGACAGGCCGCCTGCCATCTTCTCCAAGGCTGGCCCTGGAGCTCCCCTTCTGTGAGCTGATGACCAGGATGCTGTTAATCTGTAGGGCCTGCTGCTCTTCCCAGCTGCCTCTGGAATACAGGCTGATTGGAGTTTTGCTTGGCATGAAGATACACACAGTGTCTCTCGTCGTTCCAGCAGAGAGCATGTCAGCGGGCATCCATTTATTCAATGCCCTGGGTTCAGGACTTGGCCATCCTAAGGCCTCCCAGGGCCACCAACACCCATGCTGGTAACGGGATTTGGGCTGACCCCCGGAGAGGACGAGGCAAGTGGGTGGGTGGTAAAAGAACAACAGAAGGATGGAAGGGAGAGAGGGCACAGATTCTGAATTCCTTGCCTGCAAGGAGGAATGTGGCCTCCAGTTGGGCTGTACCTCTTCTGCAACCATGTGGACAGAATATATTCTAAGTACAGGACCCCAAGGCAGGGCACCTCCACCCCCTGATGGAGCAGGAACCCTGAATGGAGACTCACTTTGAGGAAGATCACATCTGGGTGATTTCATGGCTTTGGGAACCATCAAGTCAACAAGAACGAACATTCTGGATTAGCAGAGGAGTCAAGCAAGTTCTGGAAAGAGTCCCCAGACCAGGAAGTCTAGGTAGGAAATAATGAGTGTAGAAAGCATAGCACTCCCCTAGTCATCCCAGTGTAGCTTGTCTTGCAAAGCACTAGACAATGCGGCACAAAGGGAAAGATGGTTCTCAAGACGGTTGTCAGCATATTATTCCCTTAAGACTCAGCTTGGGCACCCTCCTTTCGAGAAGCCATTCCTAGTTTTCTCCCGCCTGCTGGGATGAGTGAGGCATCCCTCCTCTGTGCTCCCATCCTGCTTACTTCCTTCTCCAACACGGTACCCACATCAGAATTACCTGTTTCTGTCTGCTGTATCCTCCACACTCTGACCTCCTTGAGGACTTCCTATCTGGGTACCCACTGCACCTTCCAGCACTGGCCAGAGGAGATGCTCAATATACATCCCCTCAAATTGTTCCAGTGACTACAAAACACATGTTCTAGTGACCTGGTGCCCTCAGAGCAATCTGTGATTACAGGAAAATGCACACAAGTTCATTTTCCTTCTTTGGGCTTGAGCAACGTCTCCCCCATCCCCAGAACCCCGGGGCCCATTCATCACATTGTCACATCACAGTTTGCCAAGCCTCTACTTTAGTGCCCCAACCCTCTCCTGTCTGTCCCCCACCCTGGTCCCAGATGATGAGCCTCTCTTCCCTATAAGCTACTTTTCAGATGCCAATGGATGGAAAGGTGAAGACTCAGATTTCAGTGAACCAAAGCAGAGAGTGTGGGTCACCAGAGGAAGAAAATCACAGTCTTCCTTCATCTCCCCAAGCAGGTGAGCTCCAAGGGATTTGGGGCCATTCCACATGCATTTTGTTTTTCTTTTTGTTATAATGCTGATCCCAGGTACTGGCATCCAGGGTGGCTTGCAAGTATCTGTTACAATGATGAATGGATGGGCCTGTGGGTCCAGTGCTCAGGGCCAGAAGGAGAATGAACCCACAGAAAAGGTTTGGGTGAGGTGGTGGCTCTCGGTGGTGCAGATGGCATGATGCGAACGGGCCCTTCCACGAGATTCTTCCATTCTGTCCTGAGCAGCTGGAGGACCTGGGCAAGTTACAAAAGCTTCTGAGTCTTCATCTGTAAATTGAGAATAAAAGTACCCTCTTCTGAGAAATGTTGTTAATGGCATTATACATTTAACGCAGTGCCTGGCAAGTGGCAAACATTCAATAAGGAACAGGTTTTTTTGGTTATAGAAATTATGCTTTCCGTGAGCAGGAAAGATCCCTGCAGTGACAAGAAAGGGCAGAATCTGCACGGTGACAAGAGGATCAGTCCCTCCACTGGGCCCAGCCCTTGTACCTTCAAGAGTCATTAAACGTCCAGGAAACCCTTGCCTGTACAATCAGCTCAGCTTCTTGAGCCAAGGAGGGTAGTTGCCTTGGCAGTGTGGGTACTAAAAACCTTTCTCCATCCAAAATCCTCTCCCCATCTCAGGCTACAAATTCTACCAGCTGCAAGCCAGATAGGCTCTGGGCTAAGCACTGCCCTGTTTCGGCTACTCTTACAAAAAGCCATCATGGGTGGAGAAGGTTGGGATGGAAGTATGGAGGGAGGCTGGAGGATAGGGAGGGTTATGTATTAATCCACCCAACAATCTGGCTGTGGATGTATTAATCAAATCTCTCTCCTCTCCCTCCCTCCACCCTACCTCTTAACTCTGAGGACAGATCAGGGGCATTCATGTCTGGGGAGATGGCACAGAGTGGAGGGAAGAAACAAAGAGGGACCAAACAGGGACTCCAAAGCCTGGCTGTACCCTGGACGGCCCTTCTCACCCAGGATCGTCTTCAAGTTGGGAGGCAAGAAAAAGGGTGAGAGTCTGACTGCAGAGGTTTGTTCCTTGTAGGAAGAGAGGCCATGGACCTACAGAACGCCCCAGTACAGGGGATGAAATGGAGAGGAGGTGCGGGGCATGTGTCTCTGCCCCACTCGCAGGCTCCACACCAACGCGTGGGGTCCACGGGCCAAGCAGGAGCACCGGAAGATGAGATACTGTTGAAGGTCCACACAGGGCAAAGAGGTGGGATAGAAAGTGGGCAGCGTGGCCATCCCCTCTGCATCCTGGCCTCTCCATCTCATTGCCTTCAAGCCTCAGTGTCCTCATCTGTAAAAGGGGATGGCGACGCCAGGTATTCCCAGGGCTGCTATGAGAGGGGCGACAGATGAGAAAAGTGTTTTGCACGTTGCTATGTGCCATGCACACCGCTGCGTTTAGAGAGGCCTGTTCTTCCCTCCCATGGCTGGAAATTATGCATCGGCAGACTCTGGTCAGAGAAACGCACAGAGCCACAAAAGGAAGATCTAAAGCTGTGCAGTCCATGTGACTATTTAAGTTTAAATTAAAATTAAAGAAATTTAAAATTCAGCTCCTTAGCTGCACTTGCCACATTTCAAATGCTCAGCACCTCAGAGCAGGACACTTCCATCCCGGCAGACAGCTCCCTGTCTGTGCCCGTCGGCGGTGGGGGGGGGGGGTCCTCTCCTTTGGTTTCCCTGAACCCTCTGGCTCTCGGATGCCCTCCCTCTGTCTACCCTCTTTAGAAAAGACACTTGCCTCTAGAAATAGTCCTCAACCCTTTGGGGACTGAGGACCCCTTTGAGAACCCAACAGAAGTCAACATTCACTGAAATCCAGACTATCTCACCGTGTGGGATGAATCTACCAGTCGTACAAGAACGTATCAGGTGACTCACCTTGAATCTCACGGTAATAAATTACGCCCTCATCCATTCTGTCTTTTTCCTTCTGAGTATTTCAAGGAGAAAGTATCGGGGAGGTGCTGTTGGTCTTTAACACCTCCCCGACACTGGTTAATCTTCCCTTTTTAAAAAGAGAGATAAGGCATGCGACTCATAGGCGGGCAAGAGAAGCCAACTAGAATTTAATGACATTGTTTGATTTCACTGCATTTATTTTTATGGTTATTTTCTCTTTATGGCAAGTGATTCTAGGTCTTCATTTATAGGAGTAACACAGTACACTTTCGTTTTAAAAATAAATTTATTTGAGTTAAAGCGTGTATAAATAAGAATGTTTAGGCAGCACATGTGGTATGCCGGTATGTCAAACAGCATGCCAGGTTTGGGACACAGGATGCTGCACCTGCTCGGGGCAAATAACAGGCACAGAAGGTTCTGGAGGGGGCTCTGTACTCCTCCCATCCCTAGACCCGGCCCACAGTGAGGGATCTGGTCCCCCAGTTAATAAACAGCATTGCTATTTCAGACTTCTAAGTACCCAGACTTGTAAGGGAATTTGGCAGGCTCCTTTTTAAAAGATCTGAATTTCCACTCTGGGGAGGTTGCAGATCTCAAACCTCAACATTAATAAATATGCTAATAGGGCTTCCCTGGTGGCGCAGTGGTTGAGAGTCCGCCTGCCGATGCAGGGGACACGGGTTCGTGCCCCGATCCCGGAAGATCCCACATGCCGCGGAGCGGCTGGGCCCGCGAGCCATGGCCGCGGAGCCTGTGTGTCCGGAGCCTGTGCTCCGCAACGGGAGAGGCCACAGCAGTGAGAGGCCCGCGTACAGCAAAAAAAAAAATAAAATAAAAATAAATAAATAAAAAAATAAATAAATATGCTAATAAAAATG